>NW_026623582.1:303455-314026 GCF_030028575.1 Malurus melanocephalus | reverse complement strand
AAAAAAAAAACAAAAAAGCCCAACAAAACCTGAGCTACTCTTAACAGAATTTCTTCCATTTTGGAAGCTCCCTGTATTTTCCACACATCCTCCACCTGCTTCTCCACACAAATCCAGGCCCAACCTCATTCCTCAATCCTACATTCTCCTGCTATTCCTGCAATGCAATGCTGCAGCACAACTATTTGAGAGCCCTTTCCTGGAGTATTCCCTCCTTTTTTTAATCATTCCCAATTTAAGTATCTGCACAAAGCCCCGATTCCTCGTGGGTACTGCCCTGACATGTGGAGTGTGGGAGGAGGAGGAGGAGGAGGAGGATTTTTCCAGACAGGAGGATTTTTCCAGTGAGCTATGCTCTGGATGCTGTGAAGTGTGTCTAGACATCACCAACGTGTCAAAACTAGTCTGTCACACACATGCTGCTCTGATGACATCACCCAGGGATGGGGACTCCGTTTTGTCAATCATTGAGCCCAAAGTCTCTCTCTAGCAAAGTCTTTTTGCTTTGTAAGTGTGAAGGCGAGGTAAGATTTCACTGGGCAAAATTATTATGCCTTTATCATATCATATATTGTATTATATATTATTACATTATTGTATTATTGTATTACGTGTAGTATGATAGTACAGTATGTTATATTATATTATATTATATTATATTATATTACATGACACTATTATATTATAATGGATTATTTATACATTATTCTATTCTATTCCATTCCATCCTTTCCCATACTGAATCCAAGCATGGTCAAGGTCTCTTGCTGCACTCAGTCACATTCTCGGTTAGTTAAAATCACACTATCCAGGTAATTTTTATAACCTGTTATAAAACCTTGCCAGATTTTCAGTCTGGCCTTTCAAAACGGCCTGTTTCAACCTGGATCCATGCATTAACACACCTCTTGGCYCTGTTTGTTTGTCTGAATTTTAAAGGACTCACAGGTCCCACTTCAAGCGGTGCCTCTGGGACTTTTGGACRGCTCTAACCCCCTGCACTGTGGCTGCTCAAGATCAGCAACTGGTCAAAACTGTGTTTTTATGGTGGGTATTCTTTGATTAATACATTTAGCAATTTATGAGATCACATTTTGAGCAGATTCCAGTGTAAGATTGTGGAAATGTGTACAAGCACACACACAAATTACCTGAAGCTACCTGAAAGTGAAGACAGTAACTTCATAACAAAATAAACATGGAGTAGTGTCACGAAGAACAGCATTCGATGGCATAAGGCTAATAGTATTATATCATAATGCACTCAGGTAGCTTCTACTCTTTTTTGCCCTCCTAAGCGGCTGATGGGAAGTCACATTACAGGTTGTGAAAGAGAATTAAACCAGAGAAATTCTGTCTCTTTTTATTATTTAATAAAATATTACAGATAATATTTTATATTAAAAAGGTGAGTGCTGGCTCTAGAAGCCTCACTAACTCAGGCTGACAGGCAATGGTGAGACAGGCCTTGTCAAAAAGCTAATATCCAGAAAAAATGAGCAAATAATAGATAGGTTTGGTCTCCCAGAGCAAAGCAGGAGCTCTCCCTGCCTGTGCATATGTATCCCCTGGAGATTTCCACTTCCTACCCCCAACAATCACAAAAGACATGTTCTTCTGAGCAGAAAGTAGAAAAAACAGCAGGTAAGCTGTAACCAGCAACAACTAATCAACTTGAATTGTAGACACAGAGTATTAMGTACTTCAAACAAGGTGCTTACAATCCATCAACTGAGATAGGAAGAAAGAGCAGACAAAAAAAAAAGTTTGGGGAATAAAACAGTAGTATGACTATCTATCTGAGGAAATCACAATCTCACCTCCAACTACTTTGTGTAAAAGCACCACAGAAAAGAAGGAAAAAAAAGAACAATTCTATCAACCTACAAGGCAATAAAGAAAAATGTTATTTTATAAAAGAATGGATACTAAAGAATAATAGCATGTATCAGAAATCACAAATAATACCCAAATTGCTGATTTTCAGAGCATAAACATGCTTTCCTCACTTAAGGTTTGTTTTTCATGYTGACTCCTCGTAGTTAAATGGAAGGAGTCCACAAAAACAGGTGATGTGAAACATGGTCCTTGCAGCATTGCAGCATCACACTGAGAGAGCAAGTCTGGAAGACTCCAAGAGGGGTAAATTAAACCTTACTGAGGATCAAAGAATTCTCCGAACTTCAAAGCTCAGAAATCCCTGTGAGAACTAAAACTCCCTCCTAGAGATACAGGGAACATTTCATGATAGCTGTCTTCCTGCATGGTTCCATATTGTCTTCAAGAACTCTTGTTCTCCACCAACAAGAGGGTGCAACAAGTGCCAAACAAAAATTTTGGTGACTGATTAGAAGTAGACAGTTCTTAAAACCACAATGTAAAGAAAAGACTTTGTGAGGACATTTTCATACAGGACAAAATACTTGAAGAGCAACTTAAGAAAAGGTTGAGACACTGAAATGGCAGCAGAGTTTCTGCACGAYTGATCCTCTTCTTGGCTGCCTGAACGAAGCCTTCTGAATTCCTGGAGGTGATGCTTTACCCCAAGGCTGCCAGAACAATCTTGGATATTTACAGCTGATCACCACTTTCATAAGGGATCC
Organism: Malurus melanocephalus; assembly: GCF_030028575.1. Taxonomy (NCBI): domain Eukaryota; kingdom Metazoa; phylum Chordata; class Aves; order Passeriformes; family Maluridae; genus Malurus; species Malurus melanocephalus. The sequence continues at coordinate 311,423 of NW_026623582.1, read as the reverse complement.
AAGCTTTAACGTTTCCCTTCCCATGCCTGTTTGCCACAGATCCCACCCTGGAGAGTTTCCCCACCCGTGAGCCACAGGAGCCACAGAATGGGCTCTTTTTCCAACCCCACAAACCCTTCCTTTCCCCACAAAACCAAGTCCCAGTGGGGAGAAGCTGTGTCAAGGCTCCCCAAGGGTGTGTCCTGTACCTGACCATCCCGGCAGGCAGCGGCAGTAGCCCGTGGTGGGGTGGCACCCGTCCGCGTGGCTGCAGTCACAGCGCTCAGCGCAGTCCATGCCGTACGTGCCGTCCTGTGCCAACAAAAAACACAACAGCCCTGAGCTGATGGCAGCTGGAAGCTGGAGGAGGACAAGTTATGGTCAGTCATGGTGAGTCCTGTCTCAAAAAGCAGCCACGGATCTCTCGTGAAGCTCCGGGCCAATCTCGGTGTAAAACGCTTCTGGCAAATGGAACATGTCAGCGTCCCACGCTTTGGTTGTTTCATTAAAGAGGGGAAGATAAAGAATTAATTACACCCTCTTGAAAAATCACAGACTAAAGCAATTACGTCTCCTTTCTGCATCAAACCCTGAGATCTATGTTTATGGGTCAAAAAGRGTACCACACACAGATATAATCTGAAAGAAAAGGAGTGAAAACCACTAAATTACAAGATACCTTCACTGTCAGTTCACTGCGTAAATAATGCAAACCACCACTTTCTTTTGATTAAAAACATTTCTCTTTTGATTAAAAACATTTCCCCCAGCACTACAACATCTATCTCATCAAAAAGAGAAAATCTTTAGCTATGGGACATTACACAAAACAAAACTTTTAATTTCACCTGTGCAATGCTTTTTGAGCGCACAAGAGAGATTAAAGTTACAAGTTCAAAGACCCCTGTCATTGTATTCAGCCGTGCAAAGCACRGCTGATCTTCATGGAAAACTTCTCAACATTTGAATTTGCTTTTCCTGCTTCTTCCATTAAAGGTGGCACACACACTTATGGATAATTTGACACAAGATCAACGTAAGAAACTGAGAAAAACAGGTTCTTTACAATTGCAATCTCCAAACAAGGCAAAGTACAAAARTAAATTGATCTTGGATAAAAAGTGTAAGAAGCAAATTTTAGAAAAAACAAAAAAAAAGGCATGAAAAAAAGCCAATATAATTTACAGTAATACTTCAGAGGTTACTCACAACAAAGACAGAAAGGGGAAAAAGGAAAAAAACATGTCAGGTCTAAACCCCAATCATTTAAATACAAGGCATTACATGAAAAATCTGAATAAAACTTATTTGAAAATTAATCTGCTGTTCTTTGATGTTCATGCATACATTCCAACCAAGTGCCACAGGATTTAGCTATTCAACTGCCAGTCTTTCAAGCCTAAAGCAGAACAAAATCTTACATTACTTCAGTGTAAGGAGCCTTTTGCTCATCTCAACAATACGTTTTTATGCACAGAAAAAAGGAAAGATTAAGCATTTCCTTTGCATATAATCAGATTTGGAATGAAAGGAAATCCTCAAATATGCTGTTGAAAAGCAGTATTTTTAGCCTGCTATGTACTTGGACCGCAGTCCAAACTGTAGTTCAAATTTTGAACAACAATCTGAGCAGTGATATTAATGTTCTGAAGTTACCGAAACAAATCRAAATGCATTGATTTAAATAAAGTCTCTGCTCAGACAAGAAAAACATTTCAGACAATTGGAAGTATTTCAATTAGCTTTTTGTTTATTCTCCAGCTCTGGAATTTTGAAGCAGAATTTGCATTTGAAGTAGGTAAATGCTTATGGACATTGTTTGATGGAGATGGAGAGAGGGAGACAATGAACATGGACATGCTAAATTATCTGACACAGAAATGCTTTTAGGCTTTGTTTTACTAAGTTTGGAGTAATGATGCAATGTCTCTGAAGCAATACATGTCTTTTTTAAAATGTCAGTTTTGGAAGCGCTAATGGAGCCTGGGAGGTCTCATCATCCTTCAGAATCAGGCACTGAGTCATAAACAAAGCTGCTTGAGGGAACAGAAAAATTAGTGTTTTGATGGAGATGCATTGTTGGAAATAGCACAGGTGGTACTGCCATCAGCTTTCCAGAATATGTTCAATTTTCTTTGCCACTTTACTCATTACATGAATGCTTCATGTTAAAACCAAAAGCAAAGCAACAAAAATCACGCCTCAGTGTTCTGAGTGCAGTTCAGCAGAACAAGTTTTCATTCAAAATGGGGGGTGATTTACAGTTTTCTGCTGTAGTTCAGCTACTCCCACCATATTATTGCCCAGCAGAGCTTGTCCAAACTGAAAAAGCTTAAATGTGAAATGAGAGGGGAATTCACAGGGTGTGTCTTCACTTCAGGTGAYTCCTTTGCAATTTCATCAAACCAACAACCTGCTAAGCAGATGTACTGCAAAAGTGAATGCATGATAGGGGGAGGGAAAAGAAGAGTACAGAGCACTTTATTTTAATGATTTTAATTATCATTAATTATCAACATTTTAATAATTTTGTTTTAAATTTAATAACTTAAAAAAAAACCCTGCAGTACCCTGCTGAAATAACAAACGCTAGAAAAACTRATTTTTTATAAAATATTTCAGTTTTGTGTACATGAAATATAATTGTAACCAGACAGTTACAAAAGAAATCCATTTGGATTAAAAAATTTAAACRTTTTTGAAAATATGTATTTGAATTTATATATTTTATGCCTGGGTGTTAAGAGTATCTTCTCATGTTTTACTGAGGTTCTTTATTCATACTGTAACACAAACATAAGAAAAAAGTAAYTAAAATGGCATTGCTTGATTTGGGGCATATTTTTGGTATTCTTCTCTCATAATTTACACTTAAAAGTAGTCAAACAGCAGGAGTTTGATAGCATTTGGTGGAAAATTGTCTGTGGAAGAATTGTCAGTGCATGTCCCTGACCCTGCACCCTGTGGACTCGTGCCACAAAGACAATAAACAACACACACATCTCCCCACCCAATATTCTCCGAAAAAAAATACAAAATTCAGTGAAATGATTAAACTACCTGGCAGGGCAGTTCACATTTCTCTCCTCTCCATCCCGGGGCACAGCTGCAGGTTCCATCCAGGGCATTGCAAGCCCCTCCATTGAGACACTGGCAGGTCAAGTTGCAGCCCAATCCCCACGTGCCACTGGGGCAGTTTATGGAGCAATCCACACCATGCCAACCTGCCAAAAAAAAGGGATTGAAGTCAGAAATTAATGAGGTTTTCCCTCGTTTCTCTCAGAGGATGGTTCTTTCTCCTGCCATGGGGCATTTCTCTGAGATGGGGTAACATCCACTGCTGGATTTATCAGCAGCTTCGACTCAGGGCTTGTCCGGGCTGGAACAAAGGTATTCAAGGGCACCTTGTAACATCTGTGCACAGCACACATCTGCASATGGGTGCCAGCCAACACGAAGGAGAGACTGATGGAAGATCTGAAAAGGAGATTAGAGACACCTTGACATTTCACTGAGAAGAACTAAACTGCACTGGGAGTGTTAAGGTGTAGCCTGAAAATAATTAGGAATATTTTCCCTAGGCTCAAGCTGCTGCTTTCACGGTTGTTCCACTAGCATTCAAACACAGTCCTGTAATATGGCTGCAATGGGTACATTAAAAAAAAAAACCAAAAAAAAAAAAAAAAAAAAAAACCAACCATGGAAGTATTGCATAAATTGGATTCTCCAAAGAAACACAGAAGACCTTTTGGATGATTTCTTCTTGCCAAATACAAAAAGAAACGTGATGGAAAACAGGTCTAAAATGCAGCATTCACCACTGATCATGTCTGATAGCAGTGATTTGCAGACTGCACACTGGACAGACTGAGATGTGAATAGATTTTTTGAAATGTGATCATCCATTTTATTCAGAGGAACAGTGTGAGGCAGTCATATGTTACCAGCACCAGTGACACAGGCCAAGTTTCTAATTTTGTACCTTGTTTACAGCAAGTGGAAGGAAAAATAATTCTGCACCGAGCCTGATCAATAGGCTATGCAAAACACATGCACAGAAATCAGGCTGCCTCGTGCTTCATTGATAACTTTAAATTTAGGGGTCATTTCAAGAAAAAAATGTTGTAACACACTGGCTGGGAAATTGAGACATCTGCCCTCAATTGTCTTCCCAGGATTTATAATTTTCCTTTGTTTACATCCCTGGTCAGGATTTGTGTGTGTGCCTGACCAAATTCTGCCTGAACCCCAGACAGACACAGACAAAAAACATTTTCACCTATTTAGACATTTTTAGTAAATCAAGACATTACTATTTATTGGTTCTAAACTATGTCATTTTCTCACAWTGATTAGCATTCTGTCCTYTATTGGTTATTGATTTTTTGCTTCTCATGCTAATTAGTCTTTTTTTCAGTCTTTTTATTATTTCTTCCCCAGGTAGGGAGTTTTCAACACACATATACTGAGCTTTCGTTATCTTCTTGTYTTCTTGATCTTCTGGTTGCTGCAAAATGTCCTTGCAGCCCATAAATTCTGCACTTCTTGCACTCAATTTGAACATCATCTCTCTCCCTGTCTCCCCAGGCTTTGTTCATTCAAGCATTATCAAGGTTAGGTAGTGAAAACTCAAAGTTTCAGTAACTTTTCCCAAGTTTTATTCCCACAACAGCTGCTGATGACGAACTTTGCTAAACGCTGTCTAAAATTTGCTAAAGATTCAAGACTAACACACTGCTTATAGTCAATATCCTGGATGTTATTAATTAAAAACAATTAATTAAAATTAATGAAAATGATTAATTAAAAAAAATTAGAAAAGTTACATCATTTTCAACAAAACTATTCAGGGATTCTGTATGGTTTTGAATAGGGCACACCCCACAGAACCTTCTGGCAGAGCAGAGTGCTTTCCTGAGAACTTTTTCCTTTTTTTTTACCTCCCAGAGCAGCAGAATCATCAAGTGTCTGCCTTTCGTGAAATTGCCTCTTCTCTACTTCAAAAACCCAGTTTCATTTTATGGTTACAGAGATGTAAAATCAATCTGAGGAGACACTTACCTGCTCTGCAGGCACAAGAACCATCCACAGGCGAGCAGGTGGCCCCATTTTTGCAGCTGCACACAGAGGAACARTTTACTCCGTATGTTCCAGGCAGACAAGGGGTACCACAAGAAGCACCCTGAATTATTATGAAAAAAAAGAAAAAAAAAAGAGAGTCTAAAAATGATCTGAGGAGGCTCAGACAATGCAACCTGGACTGACTGAAGTGGTACAAAAGCCAGAAAACATAAAGCCCATGCATGTCGCAGGCTGTCACTAAATTTTAAAGTAAATATTAATTTTCTGTAATTAGCTGTGAGAACTCAGACCACATAGGAAACACCACTGGTATAGATCAATAGACAGTAATAAAGAAGCTCTTTATGAAACTAAAATACAGCAAGGAAACAGTTTTATGGTAAACGATGTGGATATGTAAAATATTTTTAAGAGCTAATTTGGCTGAAGCTTTCACTTATTACTTGTACAAGAACAGTCATACTGTAAAATGTTAAATTAGCATCCAAAGCACATGTAACAGCAAATGTGTGCAAAAGTTGCAGAATAATCTGTCCTGAACTATAAAAAGAAGTGTTTTTGGATGGGGTTTCTGTGGATGGAGCATGAGAGGCTGATGACTGAAACCCACCATCCCTCCATTTGGTGTAACCATTTACTTACACCTCGACAGCTCATTCTCATTCTTACCAATATCTCATAAAGCAATTAACTTTTCCTAAAAATGGCTTCATTTCAGTGCTGAGAATCCTGATTTATATAAAAAATGGAGTCTAACAATCATCTGAAGAGGTTCAGAGAACACAGCCTAGCCTGACTGAAGTGGCACAACACTTGTGGCCATGAGAAATGTTTTTTCAGGGTGTTAGAGCCCATAGAGCAGCACCCCAATACGCTCTCTCGCCTTTTACTGTCATACAGAAAGGATGATGGGGGCACCTCGAGGAATTTCTCACCCCCCCACTGGGGGCGGTGGGGCTGAAAACTGTGAGACTGTGGGATTCATTCACCTTAAATCCAGGGGCACAGGTGCACTTTCCTGTGACGCTGTCGCAGTCAGCGCCGTTCTGGCAGCTGCAGATCTGCTGACACGACTCCCCGTAGAAGCCCGGTGAACACGTCTCGTTGCAGTAGAGTCCCGACCAGCCCGGCTTGCAGGAGCATTCCCCAGACATGGGGTGACAGCTGCCAGGGTGGGGGATGAAAGGTTAACTCAGTCATTTGGGACTAAACACCATACAAATGTTATTTTCTTTCTGTGAGACAAAGTGCTGCTGTGGACAGGTTTGCATGAAGGGCTCTGCATGAGATGATTTTACTTCCTGAGACAGAATTTTGTGTATTTATATAAAAATACATGCCAGTTAAGATAGGAAATGCAACATTATACAACATACAGACATTTTGGGAGGACGTGGAAATGAAGAGGTATTATTTTCTAGTATCTGAAAAGAAATTTTGCTAAAACACAGTTTTCACCATAAGGCAGATATTCATGGTGACAAATATTAACATGATTAATATTAAAYATTAAGTTAATTAAAGATTTAAATTAAATAGTAAATATTAAAACCGTAAAAATCCCCAAAATTTGTTGCTGTATTTCCACTCTAACAGGATCGTTTTTGTAACACTGCATAAGCTCAGCAGCACATTGTCTGAGAAACGTGATCAAGAAAAACAGCATGGCATCCAACACAAAACAACAACACACCACCCCATCCAAAGCAAGAACGTTCTTTCCTTCAAATTTCATTTAAATTGCATTTTGAAAGAGGACAACTGTCATCTTTCAGGGAGTGATAGAAAATCATCAGCACTGGGCAGAAGCCAGCTCCACCACGAGGGCAGTGACCTTTTGGGGAGTGTCTCCCCTCTCTGCTGGCCATACCTGGTGGCAGAGCAGCTGCCTCTACCTGGAACAGCAGCTTCATTGAAGGGCCAYGCAGGCAGCTGCTGCCTCCTAACAAATGGTCACCATCAGCTGTGCAAAGATATATGGRCTGGCAGAGGGGACACAATGGGGTTCTCTGTAGCACCCTGGCAGACAAAGCATTTGCTTAATTCTCACCAAAGGAAAGACTTAATATCCAAATCCAATATATTCACAATGGGAAGGCTGTTTAAGAGATATTTGCCTGCCACTGATTGAAGTGAAGCTCCTTTAAGAGTGCTGGAAATCTAAAAAAAAAAAAAAAAAATTGAATGCAGACCCTGAGCAACCTGGCTGAATTTTCCTACCTAAATTACTCAATGATTCTATGTTCTTTAGAAATCTAAAAAAAAAAAAAAAAAAGTGCCTTTTCCAGACAAATCAAATGACCCATGACAAGAGCCTGATTTTGCAAGACTTGCTGACTCTGTGCGGGGGYGTAATGAAAACTGAGTATTTTTCTGAGCATTTGGAAGTTTAAAAAATAGCTGCTGCACTTCTAGGTGCTCTAACAACAGCAATCTTTGAAGGAGTTGCAGCAAAGGAGGGAACACAGCATCAGYGGCAAATGCTCTTGGACTTGAGGACTGTCCTTGCCAAAGTAAGAGTTTAAAATTGCTGCAAACAGCCACTGCTAATCAGGGAAAAGCATGAATTGTAGAAGCTGGAACACTACTATGTATTCTGATTTCTACGTATCACCACATGCACTATGACACCACAAAAATCCGTGGGTCCTCAAGATAGTAAAGCACCTTTGACATCATTGAACTGGTTTACATAAAGTGAGAGGAAATGGTTTTTCATGCAGAAATGGTTCAAAACTCATGGCATTCATACTGAACACTCCTGGCTAATTGTTTAGCTATGAAAGAAATTAACTATTCTCATACAAAACATAAGCAAAATTGTGATGCAGCAAGATAAGCTAGTTAGTTCCCTATCCTAAATTACTGTGGGACCCCAAATTCCCATCAGTGGAAGAATACAGAGCA
>NW_026623582.1:252392-303406 GCF_030028575.1 Malurus melanocephalus | reverse complement strand
ATAATTAGAACATATTCATAACATAAATTCAGCAGCACTGGCACTTTAAGACATAAATCCCGATGTTCACGGAATCCTATAAATTCCTGATTGGAGCTGTGGGTTTGTTGTTGGAGTTTTTTTTTGCCCTTCCAGGAGAGGGGGAGCCCAGGGGCATGAGGAAGCTGTGGATACGAGGCAGAGGCATTGATATTCTGTGCCCCCCAGTGAGTGTCACTGAGGCATCCYTGCACATGTTATTGATTGACAACAAAATTAGTACTCTGTGATTTGTAATTAGATGGAGGAAGCCAAAGCACTTCTGGAGGTTTTTGATGGGGTTCTCACGCAGTTATCTTAACTGRCAATAATGTTTAAATATTAAGGTAGGGAAATAAAGAGATGCTGAGAGATACTGGCAGTATATCCCCTTTTATTACTGGCTGTCTGTTCACACTTGGAAATGCAAACCTGCTCTGTACAGAGACCAAAAATAAAAAAAAATTGTGGGTAGTGCACACTATATATTTCAAGGACTTAAATGAAAATACTGATTTTTATATCCTTTATGTACATGTATTGCTATTAAAATAGCCAACCAATTTGTGCAGAACTCTAAAAAAACCTGCATAAATATGAATAAATATAGAATTTCCATGAAAAGTTCTTGTACTCGTATGTACAAGCCCATTAGAAAAATGAAAAATTAAAATTCTCTCATCTTTTCTTTAAAAACAGAGCCAAGCTGTATGAACCAAACACGTATTACAGCAATAAAACTGCAATCAATCCCACCTATCTATCTCAGAGAGGGCATGAGACAGGAAAAAGAACACCACTAGTGCTCATGTCATGAATAAATCTTAATTGAACTGTACCAAGAGTGTTGGTACAAGAGGGCTCTTACGTGTTGCTGTCCTCCGGGCCCCTCAAAGAGATTAAAATCTCTCAAGTATAGCTATTTTTATGCTCTACATTTAATAAAGGCTGCTGGTACAACTGAGAGMAAGGAAGGGCAGCTCCTTTCATCTCCAGGAGCTGCCATCAACCAACAGCAGCAACAGCAAAACCCCCACAGCTGAGCCCACCCAAAAGGCACATAACGAATTTTTGTCAGAGCTGTTTTCATGCAATTTTTGTCAATCATAAATTTAATTAAAAAAAAAAAGAAGTGCACATTTTTGAACTATGTGTGACAGGAAGTATGTGAAGCAAACTGCTAGAAACAACTGTATTCTGGAACTTATTTTACAGCAGTATTTTTTGGAGCTACGCATTCTTTTTTAAACATTTAGTTAATTTCCATATTAATTGATACGATTAACCTAGAGCTCTATTAACCAACAGCTCCTCTTTTAGGATTACCTACACTAGTGATCACACCCAGATGAGAAAAGCTTTTCTGGTACCAAGGGCCCCAAAACAGAACCCCAGACCTGCAACACACAAAGTTTATTTGCAGAAGGAATTCCACCCCCTTTTTTCCATGTCCTGGGATTACTTTGCTGCTAAATGGATTAGTGCTGTGAAACTCCTCTGGCTACTACTCCTGTGGTAGGCAAGAGAGAGCTGAGGGTACTCCCTGACATGATTAAAGAGTTGTCTCCTGGCCGACTGACATCAGGAGACGAAGACAACCGGACACAACTACTGGCTTCTAGAAAGATCCTCAAAAGCCTCAAGTGCCCACAGGGAGTTTTCTCTTCTACAGCATAACCAGATGCCCCCTGATTTTTGTTATTTGATGGTCTTGGCCATTCTTGACACAGGGGGAATGAACTTACATAAGTAAAATACACTTGTGAAGCAATGAAAATGTTTGTTTTTCTCACACATCACCGTGCTCTAGCAAATATATGSTCCTGCACCTTCAGGGGCTGTTGAGCCCTCTTGGATTTGTCATGCAGGGGGAGAAGAAATGTCCAAAAAAAGACCAGCCATATGCTGTTGTTTACTTGTGAACATTTGTGATCTGGTTTGACCACGAGCTGTCTCTTCCAGTGGTATAAATGAGGGAACAGCTGTGTTGAACATGAATCAGAAGTAATCCCTGTAATATTAGAAATGGTTTACAGTGCAGCGCATTCCTGTCAACCAGGCTGCTGCAACAGTCTGTAGACATGGAAGCAACTAACTATAATTCACAACACAATAATATTTGGCCTGCTGGCCTAATTTGAGAGCTGGGCGGTCCAGCATTATGGTGCCATTTATTCCTGAGCATATTGCCAAAACTATGCTTCATTTTACTTCAAAACAACTCAGATTTTTTTTTTTCAAGGTGTTTCAGGCTAGAAGCAGAAGCACAGAAGTAGAAGCTGTGAAAGGGTATGACTAGAGAGGGAAAAGAATTCAGTTTGCTGTCACACTTTATTCATTTATTTGTTAATAAAAGGCATGTTGAACAACCCTCACAGCCCACAAAAAAAAAAAAAAATCACAAAGAATTAGCACAGTAGCTATTGCTAAATTCTGTCTAAAAGTTTTTRTTTTATCTATGAGCAAAAGGTGCATCTTACATTAATGTACAGCAGTATTCCATGTGACACTTACAGTTCCTGTGAATTGCTCTTAGGGCTGTTTCCAGCAGCCAAAATTTAGATTGTGCTCACAAACCTTCTCCAAAGTACTCTTATTAGTAATGCAAGTAAGTGTAGGTGAATGCACAATGACCACAGGATCTGATCAGAACTGTTTTGTAACAAGAGAAAGCTGTCCACAATTGTTCCATAAAAATGTTGGCTTGCCTCAGCTGACATCTGACATCCCTCCCTCACAGCTGAAACTTTGTCTCCAAATAACTAGTTTTCAGATTTTAAGAACATAATCAAATATTGTCAAGTCCACAAAAACTCAAAAAAAGGCTTGTTACTGCCTGAATGAGAAGAGATAGTAAAAGCTAAGCTAATGAGAAAGTTATTTTATTTCCAGGGATCAGATTTTACCCGCTCACTAGAAAAAACACATAATTAACAAAAAAAAGTACTTTTAAAACTCAGATTTACAGTAGATGAGGCTTCTGAAATTTTGTATTAAAGCAGTCACCTACAGCAATTCTTACATACAGACAGAGACTGAGAGGAAGAGAAAAATGTCCAAGCCTCCAATGCCCCACTCAGAAAACTTCAGACATTGATTCCAATTCAGTTATTTCTCCTCTACAACAAACCAGAGTATGTGAGGGGCAGACCATGCGTACTGAACTTCATGCAGTGAACGATTTAATGATTTATTCAGATGATAAATATAGATAAAGGTCATGCTTTGTCTTAACATTTATTTCGTGGGTCAGAGACCAAAAGCAGTGGTGAATATTATGATYAAACATCAAAGTAAAGTAAAAATTGCTTGCAAAGTAAAAATCCAAAGGCTATTTCGGGGTGGTGTTTCCTTTCTCAKTGTGGTTAGCAAATGCCAGATACAAGCTTTTAGCTGCTTCAAGTTGCATGAAAGCATTAGAAAAAACAGAAAATACTAATTTTTGGGCTATATTTTTATTTCTGTGCTCTATTTAGAAGCAAGCCAAGCAGGCTGAAGGGCACAGAGCCTACCTCCAGGTGTTGGGCATGTGGCAGGGACACTTTTTGTCACACTTGAGTCCATAAACTCCCTCTGGGCAGAGCCTGGTCTCGCAGTGCTGGCCCGTGAAGCCCGGCTCGCAGAGGCAGGYGCCGCTGATGTGGTAGCACTTCCCACCATTCACACATTTGCAGCTCTCTGCACACAGCAGCCCGTAGCTGCCCACTGGGCACTCATCCTGGCACCTGTCAGGGAAAAAAAAAAAAACAAAAACCCAAATTAAAAATTGGTTTATTTCCCATAAACGACGCTTCTGGAGTTTTACGAGGTTTATTGGTGGAAAGTGACACTTAAATAGAGTAAAAATCTGTGGAACATGGAAAAACCTCCAGRAGCTCAAAGCCCTTCTTTTCATCTGGTTTTTCTGACAGATGAAAATGAAAATCAGTGAAGACCTGGGTTTAATGCACATGGGGAAGTAGCAATGATTTCTGTTGCTGCTAAAGGAAAATATAYCTTAAGAAAGAGACCTTTTCAACAAACCTTTCTTCTCTCGTTCACAGAGTTTTGAGAAGATAGAYACTTCAGCCAACAGACTTATTTCCTTAATTTTCTACACATGGAAGACATTGTTTAACCTAAAGATCAGTCTGTATCTTTAGCTTGACTACTGAAAAAAAAAAAGTCAGTATCGTGCTTCTAAAATTTGCAACTCATTAACTGACGACTTTCTGGATAACAATTTCATCTGGTTCTGTCTTATGAGTGATGTTTTCAGCTTTGCCTTTACTGTATTCTACAAAGGAATTGCTAAATTCTGAATGCCAGTCAAGTTACAGATTCTACAAAAACACTACTTGATAATACAGCACATTATTAATGGTTTTATTTATTTTTTGTTGCTGTTTTGGTTCTTTTTCTGTTTTTCTTATAAACTTAGCTTCATGTTTGTTTTTATCTATGACTCATGGTTCATTACATGAGAATTTCAAAGACACGTGACACTAGGAACTGCAAAATGTAACACCTTCTGCATTGTTCCTTCACAAACATAACTTTTGCACACAAATGGCTCTGGACTAATTATTTCCCTTTTTCACGAGGTCTTTTTCCATGTCGTGTCAGGCAGAGCACTCCCCACGTCCTGTGAACACTGGTGTGGGAAGTGCACATGGTTACAATACCCACAGCTGCTGGCGGACATCCCCTGGACTGACCCCAGTAATCAGGCTGCTGCTGACTCCAGAAAATCAGTTTGTGTGTGCTGCTTAAATTGCACACAGGAAACGCTCCTCCATCGCTTTCTGCTGCCTTCAAACACGATGTCTCACTCTGTCTTTCCAGTCTGCCAAAGCCAACTTGCAGCCRTCAGAAAACGAATGTTTGGTTTCATCTGAGTGGAGTATTTTAGGAGACAACTCTCCAGCCTTTGAAGAGGAACTGAACAAGCCTCCCTTGCTGCTGTGGGCACCAGACATCTGCACAAACCCACGAGCCTYCCTCTCCGCCCCTCCACCACAGGCTGCACCACTCTGCAAGACATTCCAAGGGAAAGAGACACTTGAGAAGTGCCAGGGCACAGCAGGAAAACCCAGCAATTCTCTCACAGGAAGTGTTCTTCCATATGGACTCTTTCAACTTGCAGCCCAGCATCAGCTGAATGACACAGCAAACATTCCACCATAAAAATCAGCTCTTTAAATGGTATCTCAGATACTTTCATTGTTCTTTGCACCAGCTGCTGAGCTCTCCCTGTTGTAGCAGAGCCCTGCCAGAGTGGTTTTCCTCACCGTTCCCCGGTGTAGCCTGGGCTGCAGTGGCATTGACCCGTTGCCGGGTCGCAGGTCCCTCCATTGTGGCACTGGCACTCCTGGGAACAGTTCTTCCCGTAACGACCCTCAGGACAGGGCTGACCACAGACCATGCCCTGTGAATGCAAAACAGAAATCCTGGGTTTAGAGTTGGGATTAAAGCTTGAACAGACAAAGAATGAATGAAGGAAAGCTGAGGACATCCCGGGTTACTCATCCAGTGCTGATCTTGGAAATGCTAGAACCTTCTCCAGCTTTGAGCATGAGGCATGTTCCAGCACTGGAGGAATAATCTTCTAGGATTTCCATCTTGGAAGTAAAAGCTCATGAAAAACACTCTAAGCACCTTTGGAAACACTCATACGTTTAAGACTAACTGATGTCAAGATCTAACCAATTAATTTACCAGAAGTATTACACCCAGGAATGCCCTTCAGTGAATAGAGGTGTAGGAATCAACAATTGTTCTAATGCCCCAATTATGCTACTTTCTAAAAAGCTGGGTTTTTTTTCTAATGAATGGAAAAGCTGTTTGTAATTTCACATAAAACAGCATAGCCTAAAAGCTTAGGTAAGATGATTGCCCCTTTCAATGGGTTTTGAATTTCTGCATTGCCTTTTATATCCTAGGAAATAATTACACCTGGGTAGGTGAAGGAAACATCAGAACCTAAGACTTTAAAAAAGCCTTTTCAAGAAAAAGGTATTTACAGACATTTCATTAGGCAAACAACATGCAGCAGGTCTCATGTATGCAGAATTTCTACCTGGCTACTTTACATCTTACAGGAAAAGAAAAAAAAAAGAGTTATACCAACAAAACAGTATTTCACAGAACTTAAAATTCTAAAATTAAGACAKGCTTAAATAATTACTTGGAATGGAAAATTAGTCACAGGTCTAAACAGTAATGTATTAGTTAACACACATATAAGTAAATAAAAACAAAATAAATAAAATTTTCCTTGCTGCTTCATGTGCCATCTCATTTTTTAGTAGTTGTGTTTAGGCAGATAAAGGGAGTCAAGAATTTACACAAACATTTGTATTCTATGACTAACAATGCTGCTCTTTTAGTGTGAAATGGAATAAGAAGTAAAAACGGCCATAAGCCAAGCTAGGTAGTCAGGTGCACTACTCAAACTGAGAACCAGAGATTGTATTTCATAGCCATGCTCTCTCGCTGGTGAAAAACTGGCCTCTGCCAAAGGTTATCTCAATCAAATATAATCATGAGATAATGAAACAATCAATAAATGTGAATTTTCACACAAAATGAATATTGAAATGGAAAATACTATGATCAGTACTATCAGCAAATTTATTTGAAGAATTTATTTGGGCTTTGATCGCCTTCCAACTTCATTATTTGCCAACTCAGAGTAGGCACCCTGATTAGCAAAGGTAATTTGCAGCTCCAAGGTCAGATCTTGTTTCCCCATCCTCTGATAAACGTGAAGGAGGCCTAAAGATAATATAAAAATTCTGATGTCCCATCTCCTCTCCAACATGGAACACAATRTGTAAAGTTTTGGGGTTTTTCCATGCATACTAGACATGTGAAAACAGGCACAAAYGCCCACTGTTAATAAAGGCAGTGGTGTCACCTCCCTATAATATCAAACTGGGTGGAGAAATCAATGACTTCCAGGCCAGATCTAATGGATATTACCTTGTCACAGCACAGCTYGTGTCTTTGGCTTCCAAGCATCTCATACAGTTAAAAAGGCAGCACAGAATTGGAGGATTTTCAGCTAACAGATGGTTCTGCAAGTATTTTATTTCGGTCCCTTACGCTAAAATATGTTTCTCATTACTCCTGGCTGCGAGCAGACCTCACTCCCTACTCCTTTTTTTCCCGATGAAATGTACAAATATGGAAGTTTTTTGGGGAGTTTTGCAGATTTCAGAGCACATTTTTTACCATCCATCCCGGCGGGCAGGAGCACTCCCCGGTGACGTGGTGGCAGACACCTCCGTTCTGGCACGGGCACCTCTCCTCGCACTGCAGACCGTGCTTGCCAGGGGGACACAGGTCCTCACAGCTGTGCAGAGGGTGGGGACAGCACAGACACGCGTTACCACAGTCCCCAGACACCTCTTGGCTTTTTTTGACGGTGCTTTAATTCATTCCCCATTCAAAAGCATGGAGCAGAGAGCAGTGTGGCACATACATAGAGGTGCACACCGAGTTCTGAGCAGCATCCACGTGACAGAGCTAAGGAAACAGAGCTGGCATTCTAGGAATTACTCCTTCCCAAGACATTTCTTGTACACACAGTTTGGCATTCGTTCACTGCTGCTGACACAGCTCTGGAAYGACCAAGCCCAAACAACACCCATGTTTCAATGCCATTTCCCAAACCCRTGGCCAAACTTTTTCCACAGAGAACCCCCCGCTGCTCATTTCTGTGTGTTTTCACCGGTCTGGGTCAAGGCTTTTTCTCCCAGCTGCACATCTGATTGTGTCCTGCAATGGGTTTGCCCAAACCTGCTCACTCAACAGCATGGAAGTTCATCTAAACTCTTCAAAACTTGTATCCCCTCCTGCCACAAGAAGAAAAAAAATGCCACCGTGTCTGCTTACAAGGCACCAGTGTATCCGGGGGGACAGCGGCACTCTCCGGTGACGTGGTCGCAGGTGGCCCCGTTCTGGCACTGGCACTTCTGGTGGCAGCTGTTGCCATAGGAGCCGGGGTCGCAGCGCTCCTCGCAGCGCCAGCCCTTGAAGCCCGCGGAGCAGTGGCAGGCACCCGTGATGGGGTTGCACAGTGCCCCGTTCTTGCATTGGCAGCGGCTGCTGCAGTGGGGTCCCCAGTGGTCGCTGTCACATGCTGGATATGGCAGAGGGAGAGAAGGGAGGCAGTTTTAGGGTGGTTTTTATGTTACAGCACTGGGGGTGTGGCAAGTCGATGGTACAACAACAACAACGAAGTCATGAAATGGAAATTGTTATTCCTCCTTGGTCATCGGGGATTGTGGCAGGCAGACCAGACTTAATTTATACAATTTATGCAATTGACACTTCTTGAAAAAAGCCAACATTGTAAAACATAAGGCTGAGAAGCAAGTTAGAATCTCCTGATTCTCAAACTCTTTGTTTTGACTCTCCACCATCAAACTGTGAGTTTCCCTGTACAGAGGCAAGCCTTGCTGACTTTTAAAAATGTAGTCTGAATCCACCACGTGTCTGAATCCTGCAAAGAAGCTGCAAAGCTTACTCACACTTACAGTTTTTGACAAATCCAGAAATTCCTATTAGTTCATGTAATTGCAAATATTTCCTTTGCAATCTTGCAATATACTCATAGGAGAAAAAAACAAAACCCCACAAGAAGCATTTCACCAAGCAATAGGAAATTAACAAATACATGATTAAACTTCATCTGGATGTTACAAATTGGGTTATCCAATGCATCTTCATGATCATTTAAATCCATCTTTTCTTGTCTGCTCTAATGTACCATTAAAGCCCTATAAGCAAACCATTCAGAGGGTATTTCAGCATCAAAAGGAGAACTTAACGTTAAGGAAGAAATTTCATCCAAAGAAACACAGGGGTTCTGTAAAGAGCCAGAAGATTAAGGTCACCTGGAGTTCAACAGGAATGCGTTAATCATATGGTCAAATGACCTGATTTTATTTTTATGTTCTGTTGATAACAGCAGCACAATGGGAAAGCCTCAACTGCAGCGACCCTAAGCCCAGAATCCCCTCTTGGAGACTGACAACCATTGTTCCCCCCATCTTCTCCTGGGGCAAAAGAGCCAGGCAGAGAACAGCCACACTTTCCTAGACTAATGCAAAGTAATTCAAGAATGCTCCTCAGGGTAGGAATCATTCAGCTGTGAGAGCTGTTCACCCAGGCTACACAAATAAAAAGGAATTAGGGTCTTTTCAAGAATCTACTCCTTCAGGTTTTTTGTTTGTTTTGTTTTTTTGTTTTTTTGTTTTTTTTTTCCAGGACAGGTCACTAGAACATGCATCCATAAATGGAGATATTTTAAGTGCTTACAAACAATAAAATACAGCGAAACAGAAAATAGTGATATGTGTTATCAACACCCAGCAATACTACTGGGCTGTGAGAACAACTGACCATCTCATTACTGGCCTCTCTCTTYAAAGGTGTGTAGGTTTTGTGGTGGACAAACAATTTTTTAGGTACTGCTGTCTGGAGAAAACTGCATCTCACAAATTGCTTTTTGCCATGATAACTTGTAGCATTTTCAACATGTCTGAATAGAATATGATGTGTAATCCTCAKGCTCAAGCAGTCAGGAAACCAGCTGGTTTGGGGATATATAAAAATACATGTATGGCTGTTGAGATRCCCGAGACACTTTTTCTATCATGACTGAGCAGAAAACCCTATTTTTTTTCTTTTCTTTTGGGTTAAGATGAAAGAAGTCAGTCTGGGTTCAGATGAAAGTCTTCTTCCTTTCAGACAAAATTTCAATGTCTGCCATTACTCATGGAAAAATTAATTCATAAATAAAACAATCAATGAAACAAAATCAAAACAAAAAACAAAGGGGAAAAAAATCCAAAACAAAAAAAAAATCAAAACCAAAACAACCCCTGTCCCGGCACATCTGTTAAACAGGAGAATTCAAACTGATTGCCAGGCCACAACTGTTCCAGAGCAGAGCTCAGTCAAGGATGAGGGCAGCCAGAACATGCCCTTGCTACAAAGATGGGGCTGGCAAGAGAAGATTTATGCCTGATTTGTGCTCTTTCACYAGCTGCTGGGAGTGAGGTGTTTGGCGCAGCCAACAACATTCCTGCAGCTTCCAGAAGGCCCAGGGCAATGAGTCTGAGAGCCACAGAGACCTGAAACTTCTCCTCCTGAGCATCTGCCACTGCATCSAGCACCCAGCCCCACCCGGGGAGCATGAACCATTTATTATTTCCTGATATGACCTTCTTGTTATGTTTGCAGGAAATCATTGAAGTGAAAGCACTTCCTATGGCTGGCACTAGGATTTCCAGGCTCAGGACCACTCTCCCTGCAGGTGAATAACAAGCATTGACTCTGCAGACTTTCATTATATTCCACCAGGCCAGTGATGGACCAACCATGGTGCAGTTTGGCCACAAACCTTCACACAAGGCTTGTGACCACCTGTGACTTATGGGCAGAACTGTGGAGAAATGTGCATGATTAAGGGGAATAAATAATAATACTGAACAAGATTGATAAATCATGTATTTTACCTCTGTGTTGAGTAAGTTATAATCAATATTCTCCATAAGAAATTAGAGTGATTTCTCAGATACTGATGTTCAGTTTACTATTAAAAAATAAGGCAGCAAAGGGTAGAAATATGAACACCACTTCTAACACTGTGGTATTAACCACATCTCGTAATTTTTTCCCTTTTACACATTCTGTTTATCTGGGAATATCTTTTTTTGTGCCCACATTTTGCACTGTGCRTATCATACAATGCACCAGACACAGGAAGGAGATCTTTGCTCTCCCAAGGCTGCTCAGTGAAAGCAGGAGTTCRCCTCTAGAATAAAAGCACTGCATCATATAAAGATTGTTTAACATGAGTTCCGTGGTAAGAATCTCTAAAGCTCTGCAGGTCTACCAGGATAAAAATTCTTGAGGACACTGAGGGCCAAGTGACTTGAGAAACAGGGAAAAGATCAAGGAATCAATGGTGGAAAAAATGCTACCAATTTGGGGGCTTTTGTAGCATCTTTGAAGGTGCAACATTCTTTTCCATAGCATATGAATTGCTTGAAAAATAACTGTAATTCACATTATTATTATTGTGCATATTATTGTATGTTTTTGTACATAGCTTTTGCGAGCAGATGGTAATTGACAAACTGGGGTGGTGGGAGCACTGATATTTTAGTGTTTTTAATTATTTTTTTCCAAGAATCTGKAACATATGTGTAGAATTTAGCAACTACTTTATCGCTCGTTATAAACAAAACCAGTTTTAACTAAATATGGTCACACAATTGTAAGTTTTTTTCCTGCTTTTTAAAAACTTTTATTTCATTAAAGGTCAACAGAAAGAAAAGTACAAACAAGTCCCAGTTTATTCCTGACAAACACACCTTGATTACCTAAAATTCTTCACTTTTCTAGGGGTTGGCCTATAATAAGGAAAAAAATCAGATCAAGCCAAAGAACAGTTCTGAAGAAACACCTCMCTAGAAACTTTAACTTGCACCTATATCTTTTAATTATGCCTCAATTTCCCTTGTAACTCCATACTCAAGTCTGACAATGTTTACTGCAATACTATTTTTAAAGATCTTTCCTTTTTCTGCTATTGGGGAGGCAGAAGAAGTACAACAAAACTAAGATTTACTATCCTTGCTATCAGATTTTTGCAGGTGTCTTGTGTAGCACCAAGACAACTAAATGAGATTTCATTCTATCTTACCCATCTGTCTTCAAGACACACTGCAGTATGTTCCTGGAAATAAATACCAGTGTTTCAAAGCAGATGAGAGATTCTTATCACTTCATTAAGCTTATGTATTTTTATGGTCTTTTACAAAAACTGAAAATAAAATTCCCTACCACAGACAGCAGGGAGTGAACACTCTCTCCCTTGGAATGCAGTATTGCAAAGTATAAATTTAAAATAACCTAACACTGGCAAATACACATATTCCTATCTCTCTGACCTCAAAATTCACAACATAGTTTCTTCAAAAAGCTTTAAAAACTATAGCCTTTACTAAGTAAAGAATGTAAAACAAACTGAAGCTGCCCAAAGCTTTAACTTCCTTCCTTCCTTCCACACCTTCCTTCCACATCTTCCTTCCAGACCTTCCTTCCTTTCCTTCCTTCCATGCCTTCCTTCCTTCCGTGCCTTCCTTCCTTCCGTGCCTTCCTTCCTTCCGTGCCTTCCTTCCTTCCGTGCCTTCCTTCCTCCCTTCCTTCTCCCAATAATCAACAGAAGGGAAATCCATTGATTCTCTGAGCAAAAACCATGACAAAAACATAGATGTTATCATTAATCTACACTCACATCAGCCCAACTGGAAAGTTTAAAGAGTATTCTTGAAACTACATCTCTGCTATTTCCATCCGGTTAGCTGCCGATCTAAATGGATGGCATTTGTTCCCCTTCGGATATTCCTGCAGGATAGGAAATAGATAATAATTCTCCCAACTGGAATTTAAGCCAAGTAAATTCCTGCTGATTTTGAAAGCTATAAATACTCGAATGTGTTTAGAGTTTGACAAGATGCATTAAGCCCTTAGTGACATCAGCCTGGACAGCAAGACAGCAAATGTGGAACATGGCAAACAGAAATTTCAGAACATGGCAAACAGAGATGAGTCAAAAAAGCCAGGAAACAAAGCCAGCTACTCTGAAAACTAGAATTAAAACATCCTTTAGAAAACCTTCAATGTATTCTTTCATGAAACCATAGATTATTCTCTGTGTAATTTTTTTTCTTTTGCTCTGCTCTAGTCATCTCAAAATGCTATGAAAATACAGTCATATGCATATTAATTTTCTTTTTCCCTTCAGAGAATCACTCATAATATTTACAAAATACCAATGCCTTAGTGAAAGACCTACTTTACCTACCTATCCCAGACACAAAAATGCATGGAATTTTTTTTTCAGAATGCCATTTCTATTGGATCTGGAATTTTCTTTCAGTCTTTTGTTTCTATCTGATAGCATTTGTTATACTATAGGTCTTTTACCCTGTGGCATATCTTTCATTGTTACTTTTTGTTTTGTGTGTAAGAAAGGATCTTTATTCAAAATGCTAAGCTTAAATTTAATTCAGGGGTTTTTCTTGTTTACTTTGTAAAAGCCTTTTGATCCGTGAAGTGGAAGAACAATGAAAATGTGTTTTTCAGATCTTATGAAAGACTGGAACTATATGCCTTTCACATGCCATAAATTTCCAAGACTCTTTAAAGTGCTTTGGACAGCAGAATACAAGGATAGATAATTGATAAGGAAAACATACACAGATGGTTGTTGGTGTTCATTTTATCATGTTACTAAGACAAAACCTGTTAAAAAAAATCATTATTGTAGGAAAAAAATTTAAGAACCTGCTTGTATCACATCCTGTCCATGACCCCAATTTTGCCCAGATGTCCTTGTAGAACCGTAAGTTTGTTTTTTGCCYTTTTTTTTCTCAGTGATTTGAAGGTCATCCTAGTTTTTAAATTAGCCACGAATAGGCTTTCCAGGATGTGAAGGACACCAAGCGAGCCACTGAAAACATATAAGCTTGCCAATATATAAGGCATATTGAAATTAAATCAGCACTAAAAATACTTATGCACAGTTACTAGGAAAAAAAACCAAAACCCACAGACMTTRGTCAAAAAATCAGCTTAGGTAAATGGTACAAATTACTGAGTTTCCAAAATGGTGAAAAGCAGAAATGAGAAGTTTCTCTGGTCAAGAAAATATTTACAATGCAATAAAACTATCACCATTTACTGGAATATCTTCCTTTAAGTAAATCTCGACATAAGTAAATGTAATAATTCTGTTCTRCAGAAAACAATTTTTTTTTGGTTTCTACTTTTGCTTAAAGACTGGAACCTTAATTCAGCAGAACAATGAAGCACAGCCGTAAAATCTATTAATTTCCCTAGAACTTCAAAACCAAAATGGTTCACAGGACCAAAAATATACTAAACATGAGAATATTATTAATTGCACAGTTGTACTGAACTCTAGACAAGCACAGCAGCTATGCAGCCCTGGAAAGTTTGATGCCACCTACCATAGTGACACTGCAGTGACTCTGGCAAAAATGAGGGTTATGGCAACTTCCAATAATATCTGTTTTTCCTATTTGCAACTGATCTGGCATGCCTGGTGGGTTAGTTTCTCAACTCAAAGATATTCAGCCTTGTTAGAGGAGAAAATGGAGTGTTCAGCTGGAAAAAAACTGRGAAGTCACTCAGGGAAATTACAGCAGAAATAATTACAGAAGAATTAAGGATAGTGAACATAGGGAAGACACATTAAATAAGAACAGGTTCAATTTAAGGCTGTTCATGACCTGCTGACACTTTTGTTTGGGGGCTGAGCTGGGGGCAGCTCTTCACTACTTGAAGAAGATGTTTCTCTGTACTTTCCATAAAAGTAAATAGCTCTCTGCCAGGATACTCTGCAGTTTTGCCTGTGTGTTTACCAGCTCCCCAGTTCTGGGAACCAAGCCTTTCTAATGCAAGGATGTGGTTAAAACCAGAACTTATTTCCGCAGCCTGCTGCATGGCCTGGAAAACTCAGGGATGAGCTAACTCTCTAAGCCTATCTCGCAAGCTCTGTGAATCAAAATGCTCTCAACAGAAGGTGGGGGGGAAGGAAAGCAACTCCCTGGTAAAAAAAAAAAAAACAAAAAAAATCTGAAGTGAGGATTTTGTGCCATCAGAGTGTGGAAGGTGGTTCCACGAATCTGCACCACAGGGGCTGTCCCACTTGGGGTGCCCTGTAAAAGAAAAAACCCACACATTCTCCTCTGCAGGGTTAAAGGGAATCAAGGGCTCCCCGGGGAAACTGGCACTGCCCGTGGCTCACGTGAGTGTCTCACACACATTATGCCAAGGGATCCAGTTTCTGCCACAGCCTGCATCTGCCAAGTCCCATGGAGAAAACAGCGAGATTTTCACAGAATTTGCGAACTTTACAAAACACCCACTGCCGTGAAGGAAATCTGATAGGAGCAGAGCTACTGTAGTTTAAAAGTTACCTTAATAAGGACATTTAAAGGTAAAGGTTTCCCTGAGATGCCAGTCTTAAACCTGCAGCTTAATGTATTACAGAAAAATCCAATTTTCTTCTCATGCTTTACAAAACCCTGGAGACAAATTATGTCTTCATGCCACTTTTTCTACTCGCATGACTTCAGACTATAGTCCCAATAAAGCTCTACTAATCGCCAACAGAATCAAATTTCAAATTAAAACCCAGTGATTCAAACTAATCTCAAGATTACTTCAGAACAATAAAAATGGAACAATCCTCTTTCCATTTTCACAAACACCCCTAACCATGCCTTGGTCATAAACCAAAGACMTGTCATTCCCTTTTTGCTCTACCACTCAGCCCAGCTGGGGGGATCACAAGGCTATAAGTATTTCAGACAAATCAGTGTAATATTGATTTYTGCCTCTGCTCCAGCTTATCCACAAAGTGTCCTATTGATTTGGAGAGAATTATTTGTGGGCTGCTAGACATGRGAAGAAAAACAAAGTGGATGGCCTGGCTGCTTCATGGCACTCCACGTTAGGCTGCTTGTGGATCTGAATTGCACACACACTCAAAGCTGATAATCAGGTTCATATATTATCTATTATAATAAACAGTGTTACAAGAGTGATGGCAGAAAACATAAATCACAAGTGTACAACACAATTTGATCATGTCCACCTCTACACAGGCAACTATTTCTACTTGTATCAACTTCTAGATAAGATTGTTTTCTACTCAACCTGTAATCAAAGCACTCTTGAAACAGCCCACCGTGACACATCCCAGTTAAAAATTTGATAAAAACAGTAATCTAGTTTGGGAGGGAAAAGTTGTGTCAGCTTGTTTGCCCTTCAATAAAATCTATTTGTTTAATCTGTGTTTAGCATGCTTTTGTTAATTTTGCYCTTGTCCCCAGCCCAGAATTTATATTCCTGGAATAAAATATATATATTATAATTGAATGTAATTTATATTCTTGGCCAACTTATATTCCTGGAATTCACAAGTATATCTTCAAAGGGGAGCTGACAGCTTGTGGATAGTGCTGATTCACTCAACACATCTTGTGTCCACTCACTTGTCCTGACTGTTGTGTTCAGTCAATAAATCTTTAGCACAATAAATTGTTTTGCAAGACTGTCATCTCTCCCACTAGAATGGAAGTGCTCTGTAAATGAGGGATCTCTTGATCCAAGCACTGTTTTCTCTTAGATATAAGTACCTTGTCATCATCTTCTTTATCCACTGACTTTGACTGCAAGCAAACACTGCCTAATACACTATATTTCCTTTAAATAAATAGACCTGAAGGAAAAATACACCTTGCACAGGAAATGTTCCCCAATAAGACATGATTTAATCAACAAAACTCCTAGAGCATCACTCAGGTTTCCCTTGCTGAAGAATAGATCCTAATCCTGTTTCCTGCTCAGTTGGGATGCGATTTTTTCAGAAAGGCAGAGGATGTGGTGGAGAGCAGAGTTATAGTCTGGGTTAGAATTAAGCACTGGAAAAAGACAGGCTCAGCAGTCTGGTCAAACCTTAGGTCTCCTCTCCCTAGACTGAGAGCAGCCACTGACCCAAGTAATTTAGGAATTGGCAGAGAGGCATGGCAATAAGGATGTAATGTTTGCTACAAAGGAAAATGGGAGTCACCCAAAAAATTTATTCCCTCCTGAGAAACAGCAGATGAAACTCAGTCTGGGAGGTTGGCAGATGCACAGATGCTGCACCAGGACTAAATCTGTTCTCAGATACTTCCAGATAAAATTCCTTTGTAAGGAGAATAAACAAGTCCAATAGAGATAGGACAGCAATTCGGAAGAAAATGTTTAGTTCTGCAGTTTTACAAAACGTCCCTAGATAGAACAGTTCCTTTCAAACATGTCCAGGTCCGTGAAAATGAACAGACAACTGCATCTGGAAGCTGACCTAAAACCTCACACTTTGAGGATAGTATCTCCTTCTCAATCAGGGCATTTTATTTGGTCATCAGCCACAAAATCCCTGAACTTCTGCCTTACAAAAAACCAGACTGGCTTGTCTTTCAAATATGGCTCCACCATTCAGTTAGGTAATGAAAATGTTTGTTTGATAGACATTATTAAAGCAGGTCAGCTTGCATGTATTCCTACTGAATTTACTCATTACATTAAAAAAATATTTTAAAAGCATATATCTTTATTTTCTATCATTGTACCTTTCTGTTACTAAAACTAACCAAGTTGGTTGTCATGCAGAAAATACAGCTAAAGGCAAAGTATCAAAATCTTTTACGCAGGACAAGCAACAAGAAAGCTCAGAAATCCAAACCCCTCTCACTTGCTGTCCTTCCAACACTATCCAGTATTCTTCAATTCAGTTTGACCTGTGCTGTGGCTCTTCAGATAAGGAAATCAAGGGCAGACAGCAGCAAACGTKAGCTCTTGAGCTCAGAAGGACAATCAAGTGATACCAGCAACTTACTTAGGCTTGTTCACACAGAACGAGCTAAATCCCAGAACAAACATTCCTGTAGCACACAGAAATATCCYTTTCCTCCACCTGCCCCCCTTCTCCTGGGGCTACACCAGCAATCCCAAACAAATTTTGGCACTTTCAGGGAGCCTGCAGGTCCCACAGGAGCCTTTAGAGGATCACCAGCCTCTCCAGAGATTGCTGCTCAAAGGCTTTTACACAAACAAAAACTCTCCCAGCTTTGGCCCCCAGTGCAGCTGCACCAGAAAATGCTGCTGTGACCAGCAATCAAAGGCAACCAGCTCAGGGAGAAGCAGAGGAAAAGAGCTGCCCATGTGCTCAAACTGAATTATGCCAGATAGGAAAGAGAAAGGACACCAGAAACTCTGTGAGAGGAAGGGTTATTTCCAAAGGCAGATTTAGAGGTTCCTGTCTCATCTAAAGCATGCTTTCAGTGAGTTTCGGATTCAAAAATTTCAATAAATAACAGTGTTTTTGAAATCTGTGCTGTCTAATGAGTCATATTTCTTCTGCAAGTTTGGTTAGCTACAGAAGAGCATACGGTTTTCAAAAAGAAAGATATCATGTTTTGACAATCTATTTTGACAATTCAATACATTAGAATAAGATCAGTATTACAGCAACACTGTTGTGAAAGAACAATGGCTCTTTCAGTTTTATGCCTTATGCAGAACTTGGGTGTTTCTTCAGAGCTATATATGAATCACATGTCAGCATACACAAAAACTACACAACAAATGTACGGAGTACTTTTTAAAATGGTTAAATTCTTCCTCATGCCACCAAATATGCTGCTGGAACAAACAAATCAGTTTCAGATGAACTGAGTTATGACAGCACCATGTTTGAAAATGGAAAAAAAAAAAACAAAAAACAAAAGAACATTTCCCTGTTTTTTTTAAGAAAAAGTAAATGAGAGTTGTTAATTTTATAGAAATAATGTACTAAGTGAAGTAGCAGCAYAATATCTTTGCAAGACATCCAGCTCTGGTTTGTGTTTTAGAAATTTATAAGGTCTATGAAATCTAAATAATACATACAGTTGTTTTTATTGTTGGCTGAAATACATTCATTTCCAATGGACAGTCACTAGCAGTGACCTGCCTTGAACTTGATTGTAACAAAGTAAGTGATTTTATGTTGGCCTCAAAAAATACATATTTTAAGACCTTACAAAAGAGGTCAGAAGGATGGAATAAATAAAGAATTATAAKGAATTGAAAAATCACTCTGAGAAACTGCATTTGAGCCAAAAGGGAAGAAAATATGATTTCTGGTCTGCACAATTCTGCTCCTCTCATCTCCTGCGCATGCTCTTAGGACAAAGGGAAAGGAGAAGAAAGAGGGAGAAATTTGACCAGAGTACAATGGAAAGACAAGTGGCAGTTCAGGGAATGAAGAGTGAATGGAAAAATGGACAAGAGAAAAAGGAGGACAGAGTTGTTAGGAAGGCTTTTCTCATGGCTTTTAAACGTGACCTGGCACCAGCAAACTTTGCACATTAATTAAACAAAAACTGTGAGATTTTCTTGTATGTAAGAGAAAACTGTATCTCTGCTGCAAATACTGTGCTATCTGCATGTTTCTGAGCACAAAGAAAGCTCATTAATGCTGCTACATGGGAACACAGTTTGCAAGTAAATGAAAAAAAAATCAGGTTACACAGAGTAACCTGATAACTCAGAAAAGAAAAAGCCCTCATCAGAGAGCAGAAGCCCAAGCACAGAAATGATGATTATCGCTCCAAAAGAGAGGACAACACCATGGAAAGAGCCGAAGACAGGCAGAAGCAGGTGAAAAACTCACCACTGGAGCAGTTGGGTCCTCCCCAGCCAGGCTCACACTGACAGGTGTTGGGAGCAATGCAGCGGCCATGGACACATTTATCAGCACAGTGAGCTGTTAGAGAAGGGAATAATAAGAAGTTAGACAACTCCTACCACTAGGAAGAATAGTCTTTACAACATTCTAAAATATTCCTAACCCAGATCTTTCGTATCTCAAGTACCTCTTAGAAGCAAAACAAACACCAGTGTATTACTCTTCGGTGGCATCTCTTCAAAACATATCTCACTTTAGTCTCTTCTGTTTCTCCTAAGTTTGAAGACTCTATCTAAAACTGTGTTAGTATTACTCAAGTATCTCTGGGGAGATTGTCCAAACTGAATGAAAAAGGAGTCAAAGTATGAATGAGGTTGGAAACCCCTATGACCATGGTCCTGGGCAAGAGGCTCCGGCTGGCCCTGCCTGAGCAAGGAGCTTGGACAGGATGACTTCCAGCACAGGTCCCTTCCAACCMCAGCCGTCCTGTAACTCTCTGAAACAAACCCTCACACCAAGAAAAAGACAGGAACTTCAGCAGGCATCCAAAGAAATGTTCTTTTGCAACAGCACGGGTAAAATAGTATTTGCAAAACACCACTATTTTAATATCAATTTTTCCAAATGATTCCACAGTTCAACTGAAGGATAAAGAAACAGTACTAAGCAGAGCTGCCTGAAATTTATTCTTTTKTTCCCCTTTTTTTTAATGGTTTGCAAGCACATTCCTAAATTAAGACTTACTTTGAAACAGACTTCTTATTTGAAACACCTAAGCAAAAGTTCAAATGGCTCTAATATCCAGCATTATCAAYAACAAAATATAATACACCCAGGAGAAAGAGTTTCCAACCAGCAACCATTTGCTGGCATCACACTAATCACAAAATACCTCTAACTTTCCAAAATATCCACACTGTAATACTTGCATTCTACTCTGAACAACAGTAAAATTTGAAAAATGTGAACAGGATGAGAATTTTGTTTGTGCCAACATTTCTAAGAGAAACTAAAGCAGAAATCTGACTGCTTTACCAAGGAATAGAAAGTCAACAAGGGGAAAAAGACAAAGTGGATGTTAATGAGAAGGTTAATGGGGCTATATGTGAATCACTGTGGTTCTGAATGGACTGAAAATATTCTAGAGTAATCAGATTTAGGTAAAATACTTGGCAAATGTTCTGGGTTTTTTTCTAATTAAAGATTATGACRCACACTTGTCACCTTTACATTTAGTGTGTCCAGGAAAAAAAAAAAAACAACCCCACATAAGGATCAATCCTATATGAAATAAAAATCTTTGCTTATACAGGATGCCAGCCATTAACTGCATATTTTTACAGCCTTCCATTTTCATTCTCAACTTTTATTTCTAACAAGCTATTTTTCAGACATGTATTAAAATGATTTTCATTAGAAATAACATGGAGTACAATAATTTTTAAACGTTTGATGAAGCAAGGCACTAATACAAAACATCGYTGTCTATTTATTTATTATGGAAAGACTGAGTTTAAATAATACATCACAGTTTTCCATTAGTCTCATAACCTGACGTGAATTACTCGTGTCTTTGAAGATTCTTTCCTAGTTAGGGCTGCCTTAGGCGCTGAGGCTCTCCACAAACCAAATGTGTGAAAAACCTTGCCAGCAAAACTGTGAGGCAACAGGAGGTCATGGTAAACACACGGCATGCACGCTCATATGAACAACCCAGGGAATGCAAACAAACATGCTCAGCCCAAATTTCTGAGCCCTGAGCCTTAGATCTGACAAAGCAACACTCTGCCACCTCCTCTGTGAGACAGCTGGAACAAAACRGGAAAATAAAGAAGTTGCAAGAAAGCAGACCCATCTCTCCTTCTGGGCCACTCTTATCACACAGATCCAAATTTTGGGTATTCAGAAAAGCATGTCCACTAACCAAAAGAAAATATTTGGGCACCTTTTGGGGCAACCGACCCTTGGAGACTGAATCTCTAAGAGACAGCTTAGGTAAAAATATTATTGCACTGGGCATGGGGATGAGAGAACTGAAATTTACTACACGAGTTGGAAAAAGGTGAGGACAACATGAAAAGAACGAAGAGAGGCTGAAAAGACATGWATAGGATCAGGAACAGATAAACTGCCTTCTCTTGGTTTTCTGTGTAATTGTTGGGCATGGTGTTAAAAAATGGTTATATGCAAGAATAGGTGTAAAACTTAAAATGAAGTTTTTTTCATACTGACCAATGTGAAGAAGCACCAAAAATTCCCTGCAAGCAATTGCCACATCTTCTTTTGCAAGGGAAAACTCAACTACTGTATGAAAAGCAACCTGAGTTTATCCTTTCACATTTGCTTTTAGATCTATGCCTTTTCTTTTGTGCCTTATTGTTTCTTCAAGATCTTTTCAACACTCTTGCCTTCATTTTCTRATGTTAAAAGAAAACTAGAAAAAATATATTTTTATCTCTGATGTCAGTTTGTGTATGCATTTCAGGATCTGTCCCTTTTCCATTTTGAAAAGTCACCCATAAATCAGTTAACAAAAAGCTTGAAACATTTTGGCCACAATTATGCACAAGAAAACCACWAGAAGATGTACTGAAACTTTTGAAATCTTTCTTTCCAGAAACCTGCTAAAAAAATGTGCATTTTTTGGAGAAGTTTCTAGTCTGCAGTTAAGCCTAGCATCTATATGCCAAATCTCTTAGGGATTGCCACTGGTATTAGAAGACAAGGGACAGGAAATTCTTTGGAGTAAGTGAGAAATTTAGTCTATCACCCAGCCTGGGGTGGAGTTGCTAAAGACCAGGAGAAAGCTCCTTTCTACAACTTCACAGAATTATTATTCTACCTTTGTATGTGTACATAGACTGCATTCAGGTCACCTCAGGAAGTCCATCAAATCTAAACACTGAACCAAAATTTTTAAGAGCAAAAATAACAACCCCAGGTCTAGGTAACCTGCTGTTCTACACAGACACTGGCAATAGTGAAGACAGAGGTCTGAAATTTGTACATTATTTATATCCTCTATAAACAGGAGTTTCATGAGCACAGCACAAAGCACGCTTTGCTGGCGAAAGTTAATTAGTGATTAGTAACAGATCAAGTATTGACCCTGTCTAATGTTGGATTTAAAATTAAAATGCAATTTTTTGCCAGCCCACCTAACACAAACTGAAATGGCACAACTAATGAAACACAGATTCCTATCGTTTTTTAGAAGAAGCAATGAAATTTCAATCCATGTGAGGTCGAACCATACCAAAATCAACCAGTAGACTTTTCCAATTTACCTTTGTAAATTGAGAAGTTCAAGTAAAGGAACAAACAAATAACAAAATAACAACAGTACCACAAAGATTTTAGCCTTTTAGAGGCATCTTACATCCTCCACTAAGTGAACAAAATAATCCACACTGCATGGAAAATAAAACTGCAGTAATGGAAATGCTCCAGCTGGAGATCACCAAGACTGAAGATCTCTCTATGCTTTCCAAGGTCAAATAAACGAAAAGCTACACTGAAAGATCTGCATTTTCATATAATTTGAAGTCTGAGGCATTCCACAATCACTTTTAAAAGTCAGAGCAGATATATCCTGAGTATCAGCATCTGGCATGTTTTTATGTAATAACGGGAGAAATTAGTAAGTACAATGGGATTTGAATTTTTGAGTATCATTGTGTTAACACAGAATGGATTTACTACATACACAACTATGTAAAAGCTGTAGCTRCATAAAAGAATCATCATCACATGGTGTGTCAAACTGTAACACATTTCAAAAAATATTCTACCTAATAAAAAAATTAAATATCAGGCATAGATGCTGAATAATAATCAAATTTTGTCARAAATGGTTCTTGTAAGTCTAATACATACATATTGTAAACAAAAAGGCTAAAATCATTGCCAATCTGGTATCAAATATATAAATTTAGAACAAAATATTATGACCTTGCTTTTGCACGTGCAGAAAATGTTTGGAATCAAAGCTGTATTTTCAAATTCCAGGACATAAAACATGCTCTTAACAAATACCATTTTAAGACCTCCCTAGGTCTATACAAGGCCACACAAGAGAGAGAAAGAACTGAGCCAAGGTTGCTGGCAGACTGTACACAAATTTTCCCAATTTTGCATTAC
This sequence comes from Malurus melanocephalus, assembly GCF_030028575.1. Lineage (NCBI taxonomy): Eukaryota > Metazoa > Chordata > Aves > Passeriformes > Maluridae > Malurus > Malurus melanocephalus. The sequence goes on along the minus strand of NW_026623582.1, from coordinate 279,942 downwards.
AGGAGGAGACAGGGGCRTGTGCCAACCAAAAAAGCTGGTGCTGGCACCTCCAAACAGTTGTTACACACCTCACTATCTCCAAGAGAAGTTCTGCATGAGGATCTACTGGTTTCTGTTCCAAGGAGAAAAAACWTTCCATTTTTCTCCTGGTTTTAAACCTTGCATTTATTTGCTGTGCTGGCAAATGCACTGATGCTTGCACTGTGCACCTTCCACACAATCATTAGCCAGAATGACATCAAGGCTGCTTATTTACACATCTGAAATCCAATCATCATATCATTTGCATATGCACAACCCCAACTGGCTTCAAGGAGAGCTGCATGTGGAGAACTAATGAGCAACTGAGCTCCTGTAACTCAGCCTCCACGAGTCACCCATCAGCAGTGATGGATTCATGGAATTTCAAGGCAAAAAATAAAAGAGCTGAACTTACGGACACACACTTCCTTGCTTTCATAGAATCCAGGGCAGCACTGGGATTTACGCCTGTACATTGTTTTTTCACCATGCCTGTAGGCAGTACGGTAACTGCTCCTAAAGGGAAGAACAAACATTTGTCATGTACCTTGGCTCAGAAACAAGTATATATTCTTGCACATTTTAAAAAACATTCAGCTGTCATAGGAAAAGAGGAAAACATGCTTGAATGGCCTTGATTTATCTATTGCTGAGCTCAAGAGTCCAAGGGCTTCTCTAACACACCTTAGGTTCATGGGTGGTCAGAAAGCAGGAAAAGAAGGGAGSCTTTTTCACTTGTGATAGTTCATACGCATGGGCATTTTCCTCTGAAGAAAATACTCTTTACAACTGTCACCAGTATTTAATCATTCACCCTGTACTTGCTTTCTGTTGGCACAAGAMGTTTCCTTAAAAAAATCTTTTTTCTTTCCTTCTAAGTAGTACTTCCCTCAGAACACAAAGAGTAAGGAGTCTCTCAAGATATTTCTGAACAAATCCACCTTGCAGGGGAGAATTTAGTCTTTCCCAAACTGTTTTCTTTCTGTTAGCGCACCAACCTACTAATGAAACATATGTGACATTGTTTAGAGAAACATTTTCTGTGACACGGATCACAGCAGTTAGACAGCTAACTGTAGCTGTGGACACCTGTGGACAGCTGTGGACGCTACAGCTAAAAAAATCCTACATATGCTGGATTTTGAAACAAGAATCTTAACAAATATACAGAATATCAGTAGATTGACAATATTAGGATTTATAACTCACCTGTGTCGCGTGCACTTGAACCAGTTCAGGATGTCAGTACAGCTGGTGTAGTAAATTTGATCAAAAAGATGTGGATATGACTCTTGCACTGTAACTGARTAACTGGGGAGAGACAAAGAGAAAAGACAGATCATTGATCAAGTCCTTAYAGTACAATCTTAGTAAATTAATAAGTCTTTTCCAGAATCCTGGAATAAATATAAGAATGGAATAAATATAGCAAAATATTCATATGCAACAAAACCACACAGAAAGCTTGCAAAGAAAAATAAGCAGGCAGAGAGTTATGTTTACACTATGTAACATATCTGATGAAACTGTACTACTACACATTTAAAGAAAAGTAATGTAAGCCTATTTGTTTTTAAACCAGAATACCTGTATCTCAAATAAGCAGTAAATTGAAGTAGCGTATAGTATGTGTTCTCCTGTGGAAAACTGTATCCATGAAGCTGTATAACTTAAGCTGTGTAACTCCATWACTAGTTAAGGAGCCAGAAATGAGGTTTCTTCACTAAAAAAAGTGAGTTTTTTTATCACTCAAAAATGGAAAACAAAAAATTTCTGAGAAATTTCTTGTAAAAATTGTTTGTATACATACAGAAAGACATCCAGTGTATACCAAATGAATGTTAGCACAGAAATACACCTAAAAAAGGAATTACTGGAAAATGATATAACAGTCATACCACCAAACAATCTRGTCAGCCCATCAGAAATTAATAAGTATTAAAGACCATATTTTATTTTGCTTACTGGATAATATTTTAACAGAGAACTTCCCACACCACACCCCTGAAACACTGTATGAAATCCTACTATTATTTTCTGACAAATTACACAATTGTATGGAGTAACTGTACACTGAGAGCCTCCAAAGCCGTCAGCAGGGCAGGAGGAGCAGGGCTCTTGCCACAGAAGGGGAAAATATTGAATCATCCTAGAAAAGCTCTTGGAGAGGCTGTTTGTGCTGGCAGCCACTCCTGGATTGCGCAAGGGAGTTTGAAAATACAGGAATGCGTGGCCAGCTCCTGCAGCAGCGCTGGTTCCCAGGACCAGCCTAAACACCACACAGCTCTCCCTCGCTTCCATCACACCCTCTGCACAGTGACAGCCACCATGTCCCACTGCCACCACCTGCGCCGAGGGGAAGCGCATCCAGACCCACTCACCTCAACTGCATACACCCCATTCCCTGTTTTCCTGTGTCCAGATGGAGGCAAGCAGCTCTAATCCACCCAGCTGGCCCAGCCCAAYAAAGTATCAGTGGGATGCTGGTGTTTGCCCAAAGCTCAGCCCAAGGCAGGGCATGATCTGCCCCTTCTCAGTTCATTTGTAATACTGACTAGGATACCATGTAAATAATACTTTATTTAAAGAATACAGCACAACCAGTGATCAAGCGTGTATCTGGGGCTTTACCCTTTCATACTTCTGTCCCTTTGTCACCTGCTCTCAGTAACAGTGTGGATGTTCCATTAAGTTTATTTGCAGCTCCGTCCTGTTACTGAGGTACAGCAGAAGAAGGAAAAGAAGTTCATGCCACAAAATGGGAATGCTTGCTAGATACATTTTTAGACATATTTTTCCYCCTGCAGACTTTGATTTGCTTGTTTTAAAATACATTAAGCAGTGTGAATAGTTGTATTTGGCGTTTCTTTCCCATTTTGCTTTTGCTATGTTGTAGCTTCCCCCGAAACTACTTTTAGCTACAAACACTGTAAACAAAGCACACACAATATAGAACTCTGAACAAACAGGGTGACTACTTCATAAACACATTGTTGTATGAATTGTACCCAACAGCTGAGGCAGAGGCACCAAATGCTTCACAAGAAGCTCAGGTAAATTCCCAAGGAAACTCCTTAAGTGTTGTTTTTTTTTTTTTTYTAGAGAGACGTCATAAAAGAAGTAAATACAAGTTTCAATTTTCTTTGAAACTTGAAAGATTTGTAAAGATTCAGCCATAACCATCACAAATATATGTAGAGTAGCTTAGCAGCACTCCCCATGATTAAGCATAAAACCCAGTTCACATTAAGTGCAGTAATGCTGATGTCCTTGAGTGAACTGTGAAAATCAGACTTCCTCATGGACCAGCTGACCAATCACAGGCACGACTGTAATAATGACACCAAGGGTCTTGTTTTTGMCGTCATAACCTTGACACAAGGAAAGAAGTTCAGCAGAGGCTTGAAGCTGAACCTCTCCTACCCATGGTGGCATTTTGCAATTCACATGRAACTGGATGAACAAACAGAACAGCTACATTGATGATGAATTTCATTTTGCATGTTATAAATTTTTGAACCTCATCAAAATAATTAAACAACAAATCTTAATTCAGATCCTGTGAATGCTGAATAGGAGAGAATCAGCATAATCAAATTTGGACAAATTCCAAAATGGTTAATTATATTTTGCATATGTAAAACTTCTTTTCACTTAAATTGGAAAGAGCTATTTTTACTCACTTCTTGTACCCAGATGGTTGTGTAACATTGATGGCACCACTGCAGTGCTTTTTACGTGCTAACCCCCACTGCAAAGATGACTGGATTTCAGTCCAGTGTTAAATAGTCTTTTATATATCCATAAACTCACCTGCCCATGCCCCCTCTATTTTCTAACTCAAACAAAAGCTTTAAATAAATTGTAGAGTGCCAAGTAAAGCAATGCAAAATCATTACATCAGAATTTGTGTCATTTATTTCGCAGATGGAAAGCATTACCTTTCCCAGTGGCTGCACACATTGGGATCTTCCAGATTCAAAGACAAAGCTGAACCCATCCAATGGTACAGGAGTATGATGGGGAAGCCAAAAAATGAGCTGAAATGAAGAACCATCTTTCCAAAGAGATGACTGCAAGAAAAAAAAATTATAACGCATTAAAAATATACAGAATATAAAGTATCTAATAAGGTTGACACATTTACAATCAGTCTAAAGCAAGGGGTATTTCAAGGAACACACACTTCTTGCCCAGTAGCACCATTTTYACACCCATTTTGGAAGAAGAACCGGAATGGAGTAGTTTTACATGAGGTCAGCTGGTTGACAACCTGCATCCCAGAGATGCCCCAGTCCTGATCAACTGCAGCCACCCAGGCTCAGTGGGCTCAGCCAGGCTTTGTCCCCTCAAAATGGCAGAGCTGYAGTCTGGAAGAAAGGCTGGCAGTGGCTCAAGACCACAAGGGTGGAGAGGCTCAGCTGATGACATGGCACTGCGAGCTCTGCACGTTGCAAGAAAGGTCGGTGCCTCTCCATGTGCCCTCTGTGGTCAGCAGAGTCTCACACGTCATCCTGCACTGTCACTGCTCCTAAAAYCTGAATCCCCAAAATTTAATTTCCCCTCCTCTGCTGATTGTACAATTTCCAAACAGAACGAACATTCATTAAAAAAGCTGTTGTCCTAACACAGAAGTCTGAAAAGATTATTCTAACGCTTTCACTAAGCAAATGATTTTAATTTGCATGCTGAAACACTCAATCCAACTGGCCATTAATCCACAAATGGCAGAATGAAGGCCATCAATATGTAATTTATTTATAATTACTTAAATTACATTTCTGTTTCAGTGAACATTTGACCTTATTTCCCCATTTACACACAAATTCTAACATTACATGGCTACAGAGATAGGAAAAATGTGATCTTTGAGTCTAATCTGTAGTATAAGGAGAAAATAATTTCTACTAAGTATGTTTAATTTAATGCAAATACTTTTAACAAAGTAAACTAATCCAGAAGTGGAAACTCCTTACTGTAAATATTATGGAACAGAGTAAAGCAAATTACACCAATAACTTTATTTGATGAGAAAAAGGTCCACATGGCTATGAAAAAATGAAGACAAAATAGTCTATCACCCTCACTTCAGAAGTCAACATAAAAAAGCTCACAACAAGGAACTAGTATATTTAAGACATCTGAGGATATAGAGATTATCCCATTTTGCTAAATTGTTCTTGAAAAATCAGGGCTGCTGGAAGGTACTTCATGGTCTGTAACTTTTTCTCTTCATGCAGCAAAGCAGTCAATGTGAAATTATTTAAAGAGCAGCTGCATTGCCAGCTAATAATTCCAGTGAAGTGGTGATTTCACTAAAAAAATCACTCTGATCAAGCAGACTGTACACAGTATTTCCTTTTTTTTTCTTTTATTCTCAAGTTCAGCAACTTTCTTTCTGTAGGATACAAAATTTAAAATGGAAAAAAAAAATTGCCTGAACCCCCTAGAGTAAAACTTGATTGCATTCCAGATCTTTTGCTTAATTATTAAGGAAAATCAAAACAGAAAATCAGTACAGCTGATTAGCATTGCTAAAGTGTTGATATTAGCAATAAAATATGTACATGACTCACTTAACTCTTACTGCCTACAGTCTGCACAAAGAAAAGCTGTTCAGAGATTTGCTTTCCATWCCACATATTGCTCAAATTATCTCACCCAATAACACAAGAGTATTTTCAATATGTACACATACAGAGAGCCTGTAGTTTAAGTACTGAAAACGCTCATTTTGGGGAATGCCTTCCGTGGGCAAATTAGTGATTAGTAGATATATGAGACAGAAACAAAACCAACAAATTCAAGCCAATCCTTGGGGTTTTACCACCAGTACTTTCTTCTACAAGAGAATACTAAAATCATATTGCCTGTTAGCTTATTTTTTGAGGCAAAATCTCGTTGACAAAACTGTATCTTTACTCAGATTTTGGGCAGGAATATTAAGGCAGGTCCTGTGTCTGTTTAGCTCAGACTTTTGTGTTTCCCTCAACTTTAATCCAAGCTCATGACTTTATAATGTTAACAGGAGAGCAGTGCAACTGCTGTATGAAGGAACCACAGTGCACTTCCCTAAACTTCTGTAAACTAATTAAGGAAATCTAATTCATTACGTATTTATTTTATCAAAATCAGATCATCAATAACAGTCATATTAAAAAATTAACCTGATCACCCAAAGGCTTATTACAATTACTAACAAGCTCATTTTAAAATGCTGTTACAAGTGTAAGAAATATACTCCCAAAAATTACAGGTAATCCCCTAAAATACATTCAAATGTGGGTAGCTACATGAACTTAATTTGTCCCACTTGTAAGCAGGTGAAAAATCCTGTATGTGCACCATATAAACACAGACAGTTAACCATTAATACCCAGTATCTGAGAATTTTAGGCACTGTCTTTGCCACTACCAACTGTGTTGACAGTTTTGGTTTGGTTTGGAGGGTTTTTTTCCCCACGTAGATCTCAGGATCAAAACCAAAGAGCAGCTAATGGATTAAAAAAAACAAAAAAGTGATTCTTTATGAGTTGAAAATTAAGACATGATTACAAATTAATCTCTCCACCCACCCAGAGCAGAGCCACAGGTAAAACTGAGGACAAACAGCTCTCCCTCAGATTTGTTGTAATTAAAGATAAATAAAATACAGGTGGAATGGGGGAGCAGGGCAAAGTATGATAGACAYTGTAAAAGTGAGGGTTGCTCAAGGGTGCAAACAAATATTTTTTGGTCAGCAAAATCAAGTGCTGCCAGTGAATTAAACGGGATTAGAACTGCATGAGCAACAGAGAATAGTACGACACAGTTGCTAACATGACATAATGGACCCAAGACCAAGAGAAATGCTGATGCAGCTTTCCCATTACTGTTGCAAAAGCATTTTTACCACTGAAACACAAAAAATGCAGCAGGAACGAGCCATTTAGTTAGAAGATGAACTTCAGAGTAGCAAGAGCCTTTTTTACTCTGTCATGGTACCTCAAAGGTTTTACAGCACTCAGTCCTGCCTTTCTGCAGAGACAGGGYACAGGAATACCAACTCTTCTCTGAGCTGCAAACCCACGGGCTGCTCTTACATGCTCTGACATGGCATCAACCTGCATGTACACCAAGTGCTATTTCACAAAATCTCCTATCTGTCTATCAGTTTTCTTCAATTTTCAGACTGAAGGGTACACCACACAGTCTCCAGCAGAGAGCCCCTTGCAGATGTCTTTGTTTTCAGGCTCTCCAGAGCACCCCACAMAGACTTGGTGACTGCTACCTTCAACTGGAAATTACAGCTTCCAYGTGAGATAGAAGAGTTTTTCTGGACATATTTTGGTGTAGAATTGTTTAGTCTTTTACTTCCTACAGTCTTTTTGGTAACACTCTTCACTCCTGAAATAGCTCCTTTACTAGGGGCACAATTTGCTTATAAAAACATCTCTTTCACTACTGATGTCAAGCAGAGCAAAATTTGATTCTGACCTAATCTTGTCAGTGATGATTAATCCCATGTTAGCTTCTGTGAAAAAAAAAMCAAAAACCAAAACCACAACTGATTGCTTTTATCGATTACATTAGAGAATTAATGGATGAAGAGCAGAAAGCATTTTCCCTTTGGAAATCCGTAAATCAGTTTGACACTTTGTCACATGAAATCTCACACATAAAACAAACACGAAATAACCTGAATTAAGAGCATTATCACACAGACTCTAGGCTGGCTGAAGATGTACAGTCGCAGCAAATGGAAACTGGTCTTTTCTCAAACCCTCAGAATGTCACTCCAAAGGCAGCATTGATTCTTGCTGTCGGGGGAGCTCAGGACAGAACAATATGCTAGCAAGGCTAAGACTCACCAGGACAGAAAATGCATGAGATCTGGACAGCCAGCATGAGAGTTTGCTAAAGGATAACCCAACAGTGCCCTAAACTGGAGGACCCTTCCACACCCTCTGTGATCAGAGGTGATAAGGGCCCATCTTGATGCAGCTGAATCAAATTTGCTTTACTTTCAAAYCTCACTGTCAAACAGACTTAACATGTTTGGAAAGTTCCAAAGGTGTTTACAAAGTCCCAAAGGTGTTGAAGATGAGCTAAGCATGTGATGTGGGGAAAACAACTCATTTAGACTGGTGTCTGAAGAACAACCAAAACAGGGGCTGAGTGTGCTGGAAAAGGTCTTCTTGATGAAGACAGATATGCTGCTACTTTTTTCAAGTTACGTTACCAAGAAACATAAATCAGTGATCAATTGCTATTTTTCTCCAGTTAATAGATTAGATCATTTTCATTTTTCAGTCTCTTTAATCATCAGAGGCTTCTAAGAAAATGAGGTTTATGCAATCATAGTGTTCTGGCCTCATGCCCAATAACTTGCAAATTTATTGGTCACTTAAACAGGAAGTAAGAGAGGTGAAGAAGTCTTCTTCTCTGTGGAGCTCCAGAGAATCCAATGATAATGCACAAGCCTGGAGAAGAGCAGGCTTTATTTGCCCTTTAGAGATGGAATTATCAGTTTTGAAAGCTCAGCATCRCAATCTAATTATATAATCTCACAGAATGCATCTCTCTACCATTCCTACTAAACATAAATGCAATAATACATAATCTGATTTTATAATAACAGACAGCACATTTCAAACTGTATTAAAACTTTAAACTGGAGTAAATTGGGAGTAAATTTTGGACTTAAACTGTGTTTTAATTTTTTTTTTTCCGACTTAAACACAAACATTTTCTGGTGGAAACCTGGAGAGGTTGGGACCTGTCATACTGCACATTGTTTTGTAAACATCAGAAAATCTCTCAGGCTGCGATAAGAAGCATGGAATGAAATAAGGTAGTTACAAACACAGGGGGAACAGAACTTTACCACTCAGCAAACATTTGGATTTGCACTAGTAATACCACAGGACTCCAGCTGGAATGGATGGATGGCTGGCTCCTCCATAGCATGGATCATGCTGCAACACAGATCTAAAAGCATAAAAACATTGCACCAAGGTCCTCAAGGTCTCCATCCTTCCCTGCAAAACACTGCAGTATCTTTCACAAGACATTTTCCTACTGCAGAAGATCACAWCAGCCTTTCCCCAGGGAATTTTGGCCTCTGGAAAAGGAACACTCTCTTTTCACTTAGARCCATGGAGTGAGAGTTTCTGTAGCTCCTAAGCTGGCAGGGACCAAATATCCATTTATCTGTCCTCTTCTCCCTCAAATTAGCATTGAAAGGGCAGGAAAAGACAGTTCAGTGGAAGTCAAGGAGGCATGGTAAATACAAATGCCAGCATGCCAGACACTTTGCAGATGGACTCATTATAATTCCTCAGAGGAAGGCTGCCAACAAACATAAATTAGGGCCCTTTCACTTGAAAATATTTTCTTTTTTTTCAGGCAGATAGCAAGTATAGGTGTTGAACCACTGAGATTACCTATGGCACATGGTATTGTATGGTTAAAGATTATTTCCATGGGAAGCCAGCAGGATGAACCGTAAACAACGATCCTTTGGCTGAATGTCCGTTTTTCTTTTTTTCCACCCAGATGAAAAGTCACCAAACAAAGACAGTTACAGCTGTGTAGAATCTAAACCAAAGAAGATTTGAGAAAGATATACTTGGAGAAGATGAAAGAGCACCTCAAACATAAATCTTGACACGCTTCCTTTACACAAGACACTTCAGGTGGAACATAAACAACGGTATCAGGTCCATACACAGATGGCACCACTCAGCCCTAGGATTCTTTCCCAGAGTGGATGTTGAGAATTAACAGTTAGTCTTCAGAAGAAAAAGAAAGTAACGTACAATTTAATAGAGTCTATAGAAGTGTATAGTTGAGACAAAAATCATATTCACATAAACAGACCTTTTTTCTCCCTCTTCTCCCACTTTGTTTTTTTAATCATTATATTTTAAAATTTTTTTTTCAAATAATGTATTCCTTACTGAAAAATCTCTTTATATTAATCTGTTTTAATAGTACAGGTGAAGACTCTAAGACTAAGCAAAAATGGGTGAATGTGGGTGTTTAAGGAGATTTATTTCCAAAGTTAGGTATTGTAATAAAGCTTTCATACATGCTAGTAGAGTTACATGACAAAGAAACCTGTATTAAATTTTTGTCAAAATCCCTCAGCTATACAGCACCTCCAGACTGTGGATACTTTACTTTTTTTTTTTTTTTTCCTAGTAGGAATCATAAGAAAGGACATTGCACTTAGGATGYAACTGTGAAAACTTTGTGGTTGCTGACAAGCTGCCTGGGACAATCCTGTGGCTGCCTAAAAACACCAATGCCCTGGTTCCACCGCTGTGGAAATGATCATTCATGGTTYTACCCTCTCCTGGCCAAAGTTTCTGTGACCCCTCTTTTCCTATCACCAGCATTCCAGACATTGTGTCACTTCCAGTTTATTGCCAGGATGTAAAGGAGTACAATCAAAGGACTCAGACAAGTCCTTGAGCTTCAAATGCAATTTAGGATCAAATTCAAATGTGCCCACCTTCCYTTAAAAATCTTCTGCTTTTCAGCCCTTCTCAAAGACAGCCTCTGTTTCCTTCCCTCCCCCATCATATGCATGTTCTCTTTTTCCACATACTTTCACCATACATTAGATTTTTCCCTTCCCTAGACATAGCCTTTGCTATCACTGGCAACATTTTTCAGTCTGCAGCACTTGTCACAGCCTTTCACTGCACCCTTTCATTATGGAAATCACACATATGAACTCCTGCATTTGTTTATAGCTTCTAGTTGCCTACAAGATGCTGCAATTTGTGAAAAAAATTGCCAGCAATTCTACTTCAGTACCTTTGTCCTTGTAAACCATCTAGTGAAATGCCATTTTGCATRTAACACCCAACAAAAAATAAAATTGTTTTTCCAGTTAGCTCCTGCTTTCATGATTTACACCAAGCATTACACTCGAGTAAATCTTTATCACAGCTTAGAAACTGCAACTTTTCAAATGATCTGCTTTAAGGAAAATTAATTAATTCTGATGCCATTTCCCCTTAACAGCTTCTGTAACATTTAAATACATTACTTGATCAGTTTTTCCACCTCCAGCAATCAAAGCATCTGTGATTCACTGCACAGACTCACATGCCACCACCACCCTATGAAGAAAATTCAAAACATTCTAGCAGAAGAACGGGGAAACCAAGTGTTTCCTTTGACAGTTCATTGAGTCCTTTCACTTCAATTTTGGTTATTTGCAAAGGTTGGGAAGGATGTAGTACTCCTGCACTCGAAGGAGAAAATGGCAGAACATAATGCAAAACCGAGGTTGACTGGTTAATTCTAGTTTCTTAACCAATCCACAATTAAAAGGATAAATCCTATCTCTATTTAAGTCTTGAGAGACTTGTGCCTTTAGGAACTTCCCTTGAGATTACATAACCTGAAGAGGCCTACAGAGTGAGCAACATGCAAAAATGTGGCTTTTACAGTAAACTGGCTCAACATGTTRCATCATTTATAAATAACAACAGAAATACAAAACCATGTTGCAGTAGCAAAATTCTAGCGCTTAGTGTCCCTATTTGCCAACAGAGAGRAAAAAAAAAATCCTGGGGACAAATTCAGCATGCAGGTGCCAGTGCTGTCTGGAAGTTTTCTGCAAATTGAGGATATATAAACATGCAGGTAAATGTACACAGAAACAAACTAGTTCAATACACCCCCAGATCATCAGGAGAGGCTGTAAAATAAGATGCTGTGCTTCAGTGAATAAATAGGACMTCCAGGAAATAGAACTGCCACCAACACTCACGAAGGCAGTAAAAACCCAAGTTCTTTCTAAAAATGACCAAGTAAACACCTTTGTACTTTATGCCTTTTGTACTAACAGAGTAATTTTATATCAAAGCTTGTTGTTTTGATTTATATCAGTATCACAAATTGACATAAATTTTAAGACACATCAAATCATTAAATTCTTAATTTCCTCTAAAGATGTATCAAAGGCCTTTTTATAAAGAGTGCCCAATGCATCAGTAAAAGAAACTAATGATGACAAATGACTTAATAGGTCTAACAATTTTTTGTTTGCAATTAACATCTCTCAAGGAAACAGTTTTTCAAGAAAATTTTTCTTATTTTAATGTGTTAATTTACCTGTGTTACAGGTTTTCTGAAACCTCTTCAAACACCTGCTGCTAATTTCAGCTGAGGGCAGTGTAATTTGAAACCAGAAGAATCAAGACCACATTTTCATTAATTTGAACACAAGGCCCTAAATCCCACAAAATATTATGATTGAGGACACATGGTAACTTCTTTAAGCCTGTACCTCTTCATAGTGTGCAAAAGGACAGCAGTAGCATAAGCACATATCTGTCATAAAAAAATTGTCTGTTCATATCATTGTCTGACAAGGTACCTTTAATAACAAGGCACCCTATTCAGAGATCTAATTTTTGCAGACATTTGTATGCCAAATTAAAAAAAGAAATCTCTACCATGGGGGCTTTAATGAGGTACTCTGTTATTCTCCGTAATAAAAATTAAACGAGAGAGACAGAATTCTTCAGCTTAATTGCCACATCTGTTATTAGGCACTTTACTTTGATTGACTGGAGTGCATGTGTCAGAGACTGTGCCAGAAAACAGGCAAACTTTGTAAAGCAGGCTTTTAACTTATAGCCCAACTGGCACTAACAGCATCTCTGTTACAGCTTCTGCCGCCTCTCAGTTAAAACTAAAGGGAACTTTGGCCTCYGTTCAGTCATTCATTAAAAATTAAAGTATTGCAAATTGTGCATTAAAAAAAAAAAATTTAAGGTAAATTAAAAGCAGTCCCTATTTTTAGAAGGAAGAACATGGTTATCTGAATGTGCGAATGTGACATCTCTCATTAATAGATGACAGAAACACAATCAATTCAGAGTTTGGAAATTGCACAACACAAAATTTTGCATTTAGTGGTACATCTGCTACTTTATTGTGCCAGCAGATCAGCAAAGGGCTGARGGGGGACAGTGACAAACAGCACAGCACTGGCAGAAGGACTGGACAGCCACAGTGAGGGAGCTCCTAGGAAGAGCAAAAATGGAATGGACACTCTCCTCTGATCTGCATGGACACTTGGGATGAAACCTGAACTCACCAAACTGCTTGTTACCTCTGACACACAGAGATCATGACATCTGGTGAAAACCTCAGGTACCCTGAGCTGGACAAAAACTGGTTTTATGACCAGCTGACCTTCTTTTGGCTCTAGAACCCCAACACTGAACACCTACCATCCTGACATAGCAAAATTACACTTTCTCCCTCAACTAACTTCTTTTTTTCAATTTCACACAGGCTTTCTACCAAGAGCACAGAAATGTATCTTGCTATTATCAGCATGAAGACAGACAGGCCAGCTGCAATATTGCTGAAAACGACTTTTCATCCACTTCATCCAGTAAGGAGCAAGGGATTATTTGACCTTCCTTAGCAATTTTCTCTGCAGATCCAGAGAGGCAAAGAAAGGTAAGAGGTGTGGAAGAGCAACAAAAAATGCACCAGTATCCATTGCATCCACTCCTGAAAATCAGAAGGATGCTTTTGTGATGGAAGCTGAAGCAAAGCTGTCCACCATGGGCTGGACAAGCGATGGCACTTGGCCTGAGCCAAGCTGTCAGCTGCCCACTGAATTAATCCATGTTTAAATCTTTTTTCTCTCTGGAGGGCAGATTGAGACGCTCAAATTCTCCCCTCCAGGAAAGGAAGTGACTGTTTTTTGGAAGGAGTCAACCCCAATGGGTGAGATGAGCCAGGGCAGATGCTCTTTATCACTGTTTGAAGGTTTTTGTTGTGCTCTCAGTTCAAGGCTGCTCCATGTTACAAGGGAATCCGGAAAGTTTGCACAGGGCTCTCTATCTCTAGGACATTCTTCCTTTTGCAAATATTGTTTTCCCTCAACCTAGTGAATTTAGCAAAAGATAGGATTCACTTAAGTATATTCATTTTAGATATATGTTGTCATGATCTYACATACAGTAGTTGAATTCTCATACCTCCCTACAAGATCCACAACACTTCTAACACTAGAAGGTCTGGCTCTCGAGGCTGATCTCAATAACCACACTCTACATGGAAAGTATTCAGCTCCTTCTAAATGTTTCTTCTTCCTTCACAAAACAAGTCAACAGCAGAGGTGAAAACAGAATTTAGGTCTGCTAGTCTCCATTTTCAGCTCACCCCCAGGACCCATGCCTCCTGTTTGATATTCTGCCATGGTGGCAATGACATGAGCATTGTGCTTACRCTACCAACTAAGAGTGTAGCAGATTGTGAAATAAAGACTTTTGGGTCTTAAACATTTACAGAGGAATCACCACACCCAATGTCACGACTGAGAGAAAATTTTTATAGATTTGGGTTACCTCTGAAAAGGCCAAGAATGGCCTCCTGTCACTCTGCTTTTTCACTGCTTTGTTTTTCCCACTGGTGTTCTTGTAGGAAACAGCAATGAAGAAAAACACACATATGCCAAAGAGAAAAACATCYATGTACTAAAGCTTTGTTACTTCCCTGAAGATAGGCAGCGCAACAGAAAGCAGGGTAATTTTCAAGTGTATTGAGAGACTCACAGAGAAAAAGATAAAGTTTAAAGTATATATAGATAGACAGATAGATAGGTAGGTAGGTAGGCAGATAAGATAGATAGATTAGATAGATAGATTAGATAGATAGATTAGATAGATAGATTAGATAGATAGATTAGATAGATAGATTAGATAGATAGATAGATAGATAGATAGATAGATAGATAGATAGATAGATAGATAGATAGATAGATAGATAGATAGATAGATAGATAGAGTATATAGATATCTAGGAGGCAGACTCCAGAAATGTTACTCAGAGGCACTAGACATTTCTGGAGTGACTGCAATGGATTTCTACTTAATCCCAAAAACCCCCTTGTGCAGACTAAGAGGTAGCAAGCTCAGGCTTTCTTCACAACTTCCCTCACAGTTAGATGAGAAAGAGCATTTCCTCCCTGCAGCCCAGCACTGCTTCAGCAAAACAAACCAAACAAAGATCTCCTTTCTGAAGCTGATCCACTGTCAAAACACACACAGAAAGGTTGAGTCTGCAAAAGCACAAAAAAAATTTATCCTGAATATTTGTAATGCAGACCAGAACCCCAAGTCACTGCATCCTTTGAGGTTCATTTACCATGAATGCATATCCTGGCTGTAATTATTCATACATAATGCAAATTGGCATGGACTAGTGTTCAGCAAGAAAGAATGGTGCATATCTAAAAAGTGCATTAAAGTTGCAGAGGAACAACACGTTCCAGAGATGGAATTAAGTCTCACAGCTCTCTGAAATGGGTTACAAAGATGGAAAAATCTACTGAGAAGCAGCGGGGATACTTAAAACAAGGAAGCTTCTCTCTTGTTGTGTTTTTGTTTTACTCTTTCAACAAGTACTCACCCAATCTTCTTACACAATAAGTAAAAMTATAGTCTTTTGTGGGTTCAGAGTTTAAACAAATTCGCTGAAAGTAGTGATTTTTTTTCCTTCARGACCATCTTCTCCTTCAAAATGATGGAGGCCTGTGGCGTACCTGCACAGCAGAATCTGCCATGTGCAGTGCCTTTAATCCAAACCAGTCCTAAGCAAAGAGCACCCTATGCATTCGCAGCAGTCCATGGCAGTGCTGGTAATCCTGCTTTTTTCTAATAGAAAATCGAATTAYCTATTAAAAGAGGCCAGTTGTTTTGGCCTTGGTAAAGGATGTTTTGGTGTATTTGGATCACACAGATGYGTGCATCTTCACAGATCCTAAAATGCATGAACAATGGGTCTGGGATAATGAACTTCACCTCAGTTACTCTGAAAGTGCAGTGATCTCACTTGAGTCAYTCCTGGTTTACTCAATGCAAGAAAGAAAACTGGACCCTCAGCCTCGCTACAGTTATGCCCTTTATTTTAAAAGAAATTAAAATAAAAAAGGCCGTCCTTTGCAGACTGATAAAGTTTTCATGTACTGCACCCTATAATTTAAAATACGCATTTCAATTTCACTGGCAGGTACCCTTCAGAAACAGTTGTTATTTACAGTATCAGTCTGGGGAGGAGAGAGAGGGGGAAAAAAAGAAGAAGGAAAAAAGAAAAGATTAAAAGATCAAGTTACTCTTCACTTCCAAACAAGCCTGGCCACAGCTGTAMATCAGCTTCCGAGCAACTGCTCTACAAACGCACAACAGGGCTTCTGTCTTCCCACAGGGTTTGCTCGGGTCACCCGCATGTGGCGTGGATTAAAAAGGCAGGAAAGCTCCATTACGGAACGAGCGGAGCCACGAGTTAAACGGGGAGTGGGTAAATATCCTGTGCAGAGCTCTGTCCCAAGGGGGCTCCCCCAGATCCGGAGGAGCCCACACACAGCTCCTGCTCCGTCCAYGGTCATAATGGAAAAAAAGGGCCAAATCATCACTACACTTTTATACTTTCACTGTCCAAGCRGGAGGAAGTTGGAGGAAAGGAGACCAGAGAGTTAAGTGAGGTTTTCATTGGCAAAAGGAGGATATTAAAGAGGCAGACACTGATTTTCGGTGGTGGCAGAGTGACGGACTCAAGCAGCCTGTGCAAATTGTGGATCTTTTCTCACTGTAAGATAACAATAAAAGAGACATACAGCAGCAGCTAAGAAATAAGGCCAAACCTCTCTGCGGAGTGTGATCACCTGTAACTCTGGTCAAGGCTGCAAAGGCAAACCAGTTGTTTTTAAACAAATACCTTTCTAAGTGGAGAGCTCTCCACTCCAGCTGCTGTATCCTATTTACTCAGTAGATTTCCAGCCTGCTGCCTTTGGGAACCAAGACTGACACAGCTCACAAGYAGTCAGGGACATTTCTTCATGTATCAAGTGCTCTTGAACCCTTTGAAGAGGGTTTACAAATCACCGAACAGATGCCTTCCGACAAACACACWTAGCCATTACTTGTGCTTAAGTTCCAGTGATCATAACATGTGTATTGACAGACCAGTGCGGTCCAAAATTTTGTCAACACTTTGGAGGAAACTAAAACTCAGCTACACATGTTCAAAAGCACACAGGAGCAAGCAGTGGAGCAAAGGAAGTGGAAGACTGCCTTGGCCTGTTGGCATACTCCATCTTATTCCCACTCTGTCTGCTCTCACTGCTATGTTTTATGTTTTTTTGCTGATTCCTGACAGCAGCTTCCAAAAAAACATAAACAAATCAATGATGTCATGCTGTACTTATAGCTTAACCAGATCTTGGCATGCACACACAGACACACACATGTCTTTTTCTTCTTTTTTAACATGCAAGTGCTTCCAGTGTGTTCACATTCTCAGGGTGATCAAGCTTGGTCTGACTATTGGCTTTTGGAGGATCTGATGCCAGTCAGCCATGCATAATGGCCTCTTTGTCTCACTGTCACATGAGCAGCATTGTGTTACAATCATTGTCACTCTGGGCTCAAACTGCAAGGCATGCTTTCACACAAAACAACTCACTTTGGGGGCTCCTTTTGGCAGAGCCCTACATCGAAACTCTTTTGCTGCTCTTTAGTTAATCAGCCCAGCAACGCTGAAACTTTAAAAGTCAGGATTCAGATGCTCTCATCCAAATCAACCGATTATGAARCTTCTCTATAGGCCACATGAAGAGAGGGGCAAGTAACGTAACATAGCCATCATTTATTTTAATCACTTTAAATCACTTTTCCTAAGCCCTTTGATAGCATATTGTGCTTCAAATAACAGTGGGGGATGGGGAAAAAAAATTCTAAGTTAACGTTATCTCCACATTGAATATTTTTCTCCCGTACTACAGAAAAATGTCTGCAAGATAAAATCAAACATGACAAAGACAAGTAACTTACCAGGTGACAATGTTATTTCACTTTTGCTCTGTAAATCCTTTAAATTCACCAACCACACCCAACTCTCCCCCCTCCAAAAAATATTTCTGAAAAATAGATGAGATTTCTATAGGAGAAATCTTCTATTAGGAGACACTTCCAGAGTTCCTTTAAACATGTTGAACTCATTGAAACTCTGCACGGATGTCTCTATTTTCATTAATGAAAAATATTCTCACAGGGCTGAGACGGAACCATGTTAAGAACAACATCCTGCCCATACTGTCTCTAAAATAATTTGGTATTGAAAATTGGTAGAGTTACTCTTGCAGCACAGCACTACTCACTTTGAAGAAGACTTACAGGACCTACTCCTGAAGGAAACAGGCACTATGTGGAAAGAACTCATGGAATATCACTTTTGTGCAGAAAACGTAGGGAAGCTATGGCTTCTTCCCAAAACAAATAGGGTTGTGCATGGAACTACAAACTACCAGCCTGTTTACCATTTTCTGTCCAGCTCATATTTCCTTCCTATGCAGTCCATCAATGTAAAGTAGTTTCTTCTGAGCCCTGGTGTTCCACCCTGGTACTGCTCACACGTGCTATTTGCTCTAAACACACATTATCCTTCTCTGGATTGTTTTTATCCAGCAGCCTGAGCCAGCCTTCTTCTTTCTCTACACCCTCCACCACGGCTTTGAACAAAGCCTCATGGATGAGCACAGCCCCTGAGAAACACCACCAGGATGGGTCAGGGCCACCCTGGTCACAAACCCCTTCTGGTCTCCTCTTGTCCAGGCTGACAAATTCACCTTCAATCGTCGTGAGGTCATGACTTCCCTGAGATGCCCTGTGCCTTTCATGGCCACTTCCCATGCCCAACATTTCCAGTACTTTAGAGGATGCTGACCCTTTCTTTGGCAAGGCTTGGTTTCAGCCATCACTGGCAATGCACTGGTATTACAGAGAAGCAATTCTTCACTGTCTCTTATTTGAAGACTCTCGTCTAAAACAAAGCTATTATCAATCCTTTCAAATGCATGAATTTCCACGACTTTTGATGAAAAATAACATGACTGTAACTTGACGCCTGTTTTCATTATTTCATTGTCTTTCCTTATTTCCTCTTGCATTTTTTCTTGGAGTTTAGATTATGAAAGGCAAGATCATTTTTTGCTATTCTTCTGCTGTTGTACATGTCCTCTGGCTGCAGTGGTGGACACTAAAGCCACACAAGATGCAGCTCATCATGACAGTGATCCTAACTCTAAAATGACATACAAGTATGAAGTCYTTATAATCAAATTTCTTTAAAAGAAGAGTTTTGCACCAACTTGCACCTCAGTGTGTTCAACAAAAATAATCTGATAGGCTTAGAAAAGTATTGTTTCACAGCAACGAAGAATAGATTCAGATTCTTTCCCTAGGTCACACGGCAAGTCAATGTCAAAGTTAAAATTATGCTATCTGCTGTATCTTTTCATTGTCTTGCACATCAAAAGAGCGCAGAATTAGTATCCTCTTAGTGACTAYGGGCTAATTTCTTTGATAATCAGATACAAAACAGAGATAAAACATGAAGAGATGGCTGCCCACATTTTAATATAAACCTAATGTGTACATCCAAAGCCATGAACCACAAATCCTTACACAGGCAAAACATCAATTAAAGACCAGACAGTTTGAATGGGTTAATTAACATGAATGCTGACACAATCAATAAAGCTATTCCAGTAAAGCAAATCCCTCCCCACAATATTTCTCGTACATTTCTGACAGATGGCTTTAGATGATACATATTCTTTTTGCAAGTAAAAAAATCCAAGTTGGAATACCAAGACACAGAGTCTTCTCACAGATGAAAAAATACTGCACTTATATCTACATTTATGCCACGTTGACTGGAGCATATGAAGTCAGTACTAAYTACTAACAAACTAATCTGTTAATATTAAAAATCAGGATCAAATTCCTGGCAGTGAGTCAGTAACATAAYTCTTACATACTGAAATCTGATTCCCCTGGCATCATTCATCAAGGAAGACACCACTTAATAGGAATAAACTTTGGCTTTCATTTCACTATACTACTGCAGTCCATGCCTAGAGAAACACTACTCTTCTACACTGTGCTCCGTTAAAATAAATTAATAAAAGTAATACATGGGATCACATCCATCTTACAGTATTCTGTGTAAGTTTGGGGTTTTTTTAACCCACATACCTTTGATTTGACTAAAACTGTGGCACATAAGCAATGAATCTGTTTTTTACCTTCCTCAAAAGCCACCTGCTTCCCCTAATAAGAAGTGAAAATACCTAGACAAGAAAAAAGCTATTTAAAGAAACCATGCAAAACTCCTGCCAAGTAATCTGAATATAAATTCAAGGGATCCTTAACAGCTGCAGTCAAAAGCCCACTCCAAACTCTGCTAGATGTTAATCAAACTTAAGTATGTTAATGCACAGTTCCTGTGTTCTTTGCATAGATAATTGCTTTTGTTGAACTGCACTTTGCTTCCTAAGTGGGGTGTGTACAGCTGAACAGCTGATTGTGGAAAACATGGTTATACAAGTCACCAAACGACTGGTCACTTGGTCAAAGCATTCTGCTCCCCTCAAAACAGCTCATTTAACAGTGCAGTCCCTGGACAGGTCCTCCAGGTCCCCACTCCCATCCCACCAGCTGCATTTAAAATTATGGCATGAGCTATCCAAGTTTTCACCTAACTGGTGAAATTTATACACAAAGCACTAAGGCATCACACCTGAGGCAAAGGTAGCACAACGTCCATCTGTTGTGCTCAAACCCGGTGTGCACAGCCCTGCCCCTGGAGAACTGTGCCTTCTCTGGACCACTTCACCATCCTATACCCCAGAAAAGAGGAGCTCTGTTTCCAGGGAAATTAAACAGACACAGACAGCTGACTTCACACAGGTCACTGAGCCACCTGCAGGTTAGATTTTTTTTGCCTGATATTATAATCTGTGAACAAGAACAGAAGATTCACGGCCAGTCCTGTGAACCACACATTTCCATCAGAGACTTGTAACAGTCCAGACTTAAAACCACCACTAAGGGGCAAAACACAAAGCCATGGGCTCCCCAGAGCATATTAACAGTCGAGGCTATTATGATCCCACTGATGCACTCCCTGTGGGAGAAATACACATTTAAATTCGATTGTATGACAAGGCCACATGGTTGGCTGTGTAAGAAAAATTAAATAAATGTTATTACCTAAAGTCCTACATATTGATGCTGTGCAGGTGCATGAGTTACACGGGCAAACAAGTAGGAATTTGTTCCTAAATTAAAGTTTGTCTAGCTTATTAAAATCTGGAGCACACCTGCCCAGCTAGTCTTTCTGATTTGAGATATGAAATAAAATTAGACATGCTAATACCATTACATTTGCAGGGTCAGCAACTAGCAGCCAATACACCAATTTGGCCACCCAGCCTGTATGTTCCTAAATTCTGCCTCTAGCTCAGACAGTTACACACCCCCTCCTCCTCTTCAAGAACACACATACCTAATTACATATGCTTTCCTCCCCGTATAGTGCTATTGGGCACAAATACCATTTAGAGATGTTGACAAGGCAACTGAAGCCAGCTTTCAGTTTCAGTCTCACATCAGATATGCTGCTCAATCAAAGCATCTAAGACTGTCAGCAAAGGTCTGCAGCTTATCTGCTGGGAAACAAATGCCAGTCTCCAGACTTGTCTTTCTGGGCTTTTTTTTTTGTTCTTCCAAGATACTGGATAAAAACATCTTTCTTAAATAGAGTCACTTATGTTAATCAGCTTTTTAAAACACTGCTGCCAAAGCTCAGTTAACAACTTGATAAAATTAGCTATGAAGCATCTTCTATACTGATAACACGTTCCAAAGTGAGGTTTTAAACTCACTTTATAGTGAAAAGTTGGTACTTTGCAAAAAGTTCAGAGCTGTACGTGATTCTAGGAAATGCATGTTTGATTTGACTACATTTCAAACTCGGTAACTGGCAGCAACGTTTAAGTAATTAATAAGATTACCAAAAGCTCTCAATTCCCAGCTCATTCGAGGAAAAGCAGCTGCATATTTTTCCTAATTGATTTGTGCCTACATTTCCAGATTGAACCTACTCCTTGGCTGAAAGACAAAATAGGAAATGTTTACACTACTATCGCTGTCGCCAAAAGAAAATCTGTGGCAGGATACCATACAACTGAGAATTTCTCTAGGCAGCTTCTGCTGAGGGACATATGCTGGAAGGAAATCAAGGTATTAAACAGATGTGCATTTTCATGCGCAGGTCACGCTAATTTACATCTATACACAAGTATCCCTCTATTCCAATGAGTACGCTCGTCCCAGTCTCTGCTCAGGACTGCCAAAAGCTTTCCGTGAAAGAGAAGGATAACCTTTAAAAACAGACACTTAGCGGAAAGAAAACAAAAAGTACTCTGAGGAGAGTCTGAACGGACTGTGAGCGCCAGGAGCGCTCCCGCATCCCGCCCATCAGCCGGGTCACCCCGCACGAACGCGGGGACAAACATGCCTGGATGCTCTGCAAAGGCGGAGGCACCGCGGGCAGTCCCGGATCCTACCCGCTCCCCCGAAGATGCATCCACCGAGGTCAAACCGCGCTCCGGGAGCGATGCCGCTTCTCCCCAGCTTCCTCCCCGGGGCTGCCGCACCCGCGCCCGGCACCTGCGGGACGGGACGAGTCGGGTCCGGTCAGKGCTTACCTGTCCCACGGGCGCCCTCCCCGTCCGACCGTCCGACCGGCCGCTGGGAGCCGCCGCCGGGAGCTGCCGGGAGCGTCGGGACTTGAGCGAGGGGCGGTGTGAGCGGCGGGGCGGGCAGGGCTCAGCCCCTCCTCCGCCTGCCCCGCACCGCCCCCGGCCAGCCCCTCAGACATTTTTAACCGCTTCTCCGCTCCCTTCGCGCCAGTCTCGCTCGGGCCGCGGTTGAAGGAGGTTCGCTGTCCCTCCCTCAGCCCCGGGATGGTTGCCTTCTGCCGGCTTTCAGGCAAAGTGGGAGCCACGTAGGGCCATCGAGGGTCATTATATTCGGACTAGTGAAAGATAGGCACCTACCCAGCAGCTGATCGAGGAATGAAAGYGTCAGGAGCTGCGAGTCTACGGGAAAAGGAAACGTCATGTGCTCCTCTCYAGAGCTATTTGAGAAAGGAAGGGCATCGTGACTTTGGAACTTAGATTCTAGAATAGATTAGTATACTTAGACTACGATAAGTTTGGGGGCTTTTTACCTCACTGTTCGAATATGCTGTGACAAGGCGCTAATACAATCACTGCGTGGCTCGTGGTGTTTGCCAGCGGCCGGCGCGTCCTAGAGCCGGGGACCCTGGCTTTGCGGGATAGGGAGGAACCTTCCAGAAACTTCTCGGCGAAGCCACCTACGCAGCCCCCGCGCAGGAAAAATCSGGCYAGGCTGACCCCATACAGCTTCCCCCACGAACCCCTGARGTTGTGGGGGAGCTGAGGGTGCCGTGCCCGGCTCCTGTGAGGTTGCTGGATGCGGGTTGAGCCCAGGCTGTGGCGGTGCCGAGTGCCTCTGACTGTGGGAGCCCCTGCCGCGTGTTGTGCGAGTCTCAGGTTCGCTGGTGCCGCTCGCTGTCCCTGTGGCGGCCGGGCTGGGTTGGAGCTGCCCGGAACTGCCCGGGCGGGAGGAGAAGCAGCAGCGCTGCCGCCTGAGGAGGCGCGGGCRGGATTTAGAGATGGCCCTGGAGCTGCCGGCGGGCCTGTCCGAGGGGGGACCCCRGCAATGGGTGCTGAGTSCTCCCCTCCATGGCGGGAGCAGTCGCGCCGGAGGCTGTGTCACCTTCCCTGTCTCTGATGTCTTCGCTGTTCCATCTGTCCCCACACGGAACAGTGAACGGACAGTTTGAAGTGGATTGTGAGCGGCCATTACATTACTGCGTTGGGCAGGGCAGTCCGGCCAGTGGGAGATGTCCCCGTGCAGTGCATGGACATTGGCAGCCCCACAGATTCCATAGGGCAGTGCGGGCTGTGGTGGGGAACTGCAGGAGGTAGAAATATGCAGGGGTGGGTACATGTGTGGGGCCAGGGACTTGTAGGGGTAGCAGTAGAACCTGGGTGACTGGGGAGAGCTGTGCGTTGGGGACGTGCAGGCACAGAGAGGACACGGAGGGCTGTCAGTCGGGGTGGGTGACGTCCCCTCCCTGCAGCGASCCAGCTGCTGAGGGGCTGCTGTGCTCTGTGCAGTGCTGCTTCGTTTGCTGCAAGGTGGATGGTGCCATCAGCTGCAGGGTGAAAAGGACCCGCTTGAGCTCCAAGAGAGAATGTGTCATCTGGCGTGAGGACAGCAAAGGGCTTGGCACAGGAGCAGGGGGGGCCAGAAATGCCACCTTGGAGTTTTACAGACTTTGCCAGACTCTGAGTGCTGATGCAGGGTGCACTGGCCACCTGCAGGAGCTGTGTCTAWCGSTGAGGACAGTGCGCTGTAGGGGTGCTAGTACAAACACGGACACTGGGGAGATGTGTAGATTGTGGATGTGCAGGGAGACAGAGGACCCAAGGGGTGGTCATTCGAAGTGGGTGATGTACCCACCTTTCAAATGCAGTTGGGGAGTTTGTAGTTTGTTCCTGGAGAAGGGGCTGAGGTTGTGGGGTACTCTGTAGTCAGTCCATATG
The DNA here is from genome assembly GCF_030028575.1 of Malurus melanocephalus. Lineage (NCBI taxonomy): Eukaryota > Metazoa > Chordata > Aves > Passeriformes > Maluridae > Malurus > Malurus melanocephalus. Next base: position 255,416 of record NW_026623582.1, on the reverse strand, counting down.
GGGTACGTGGTGGAGGAAGAGGGGTCCACGGACAGGCGGGTGTTTGGGAGCACCCTGCCTGTCCCACCCAGGCCCCAGCTGAGCCTTCTGGGGGCTCAGTGCCGATGACTGTGGAGAGTCTGCTGAGTGCAAACCAGACGGGCAGCGAGGTGTCCGTGGAACTGTGGAGTGTCCCTGCAGGGAATATCACTCCCCCTGGACTGTGGTGTATAGTTCGGTCAGTGACACTTGGGGTCAGCACCCCGAAGCAGCACATATTGTGGTGTGGGAGCTGGGGACAGAGGGTGCGGTGGGATTTGGAGTGCCTGGAGCTCAGAGCTGTAGGCTGGGGCAGTGGTTCTGCTCTGGGTTTGCTGTTGTGGGGTGTTGCCGGGGTCTAATGTAGGAGCTCCAAGGAATCAGAGGTGCTGAGGGGCTCTGGGGTGTTTGTGCCTGGTGGTGGGTGCGAGCTATCGGGTACCCACTCCTGGTAACCCGCTCCTGGTTACCGAGTGTCCATCAAAGGGATGAGCCTGCAGCACCCCAGCACTAGGTCGAGGCAGAGTGAAGCTGGGGGAGATCATAGAATCAACAGCATAGAGGTGTGGGGACACCAAGGTATGGGGGACGGCAGGTGTTTGGCATAGGGATACTCAGATCACCAAGAAAGATTMTTMGTTTAGATTTAGCGTTTTGTCATGATCTAATTGGGCAGGATGTCCCTGAGATTTCTCGCAGGGCTTGGGAGATGTTCTCAGGGACAGGTTTCAGTGAGGGTGGTGGGACCCACTACAGCCCAGTGATGCTGACGTGGAGACATGGCTGCAGAGTGCCCATTTGGAGGTCAGGGTGGTGACCACTGCATCCCCAGGAAGTGGCAACATGCAGTGCCAGGGCTCGTCTGCCCCATGCATGTGGAAGGCGAMGTGGCCCTGGGCCAGTTCCCTGTTGGGGCTGTGGTTGGGCAGGGCCAGTGTGGGTGAGTTGCAGATGTCGGTGAAGATGCAGACGCAGCCGCAGGGACACTTTCCTGGCCCTGCAGAGCAGCACGTGCTTGGGGCACTTGGCTCTCTGTATCTCCGTTGGGCATCTCTCTCTGTATCTGGCTCTTCTATATATATATAAACTACCTATATCTCTGTCTGTTGGGCTAGCGGACAGGGGTGGATCCCGCTGTTTGTCTGTGCGCAGTCCGGAGAAGGGGCTRTGTGTCCACAACTGCTGCCTGCAGAGCTCTCGGGTGGCTGCCTGCAGCTGGAGCCCCCGGGAGAGAAAGGACAGCCCTGGCAGCAGCTCTGGGCCAAAGAGCTGTTGCCGGCAGCTGCCCCGCRCAGGGGCTCGGGCACAGGGGGTGGGTGCGGGGCTGTGCTGTGGCATTGGGATGTCCTTCTCGTGGCTCAACGCCTTTGTCCCTCGTACTGCAGAGCCCCGTGCTTGGGAGAGCGGCCGAGGCTGGGCACTCGGAGATGCCACTGCTAGAACCGGCCGCAGGACCKTCTTTAGCCCAAAGCCCCGACTCGGTCCAAAACCAATCAGAAAGTTTACAAGGCGGATGCAGGTGCACATCTGCACTCCGCAGTGAAGGAGAGAGGACTCTAGGCCAAAGAGCTGTTCCAGGCAGCTGCCCCGCACAGGGGCTCAGGCACAGGCAAKCCTTGAGGTGTCAGGCGGGTGTGGGGCCGTGCTGTGGCATTGGCATGTCCTCTTTGTGGCCCTATACCATGGGGTAGCCACTCAAGCCCTAAGCAGCTGCTGAGGAGCTGCTGTGCTCTCTGCAGCGCTGATTCCTTTGCTGCAAGGTGGGTGCACCATCAGTTGCACRGTGAGGAGGTGAGGAGGTTCTTCAGCTTCCATGTGCTTCTTTGAGTCTTCCARGGGTAATGTGTGGTCTGATGCTGGGATCCAGACACTGGAGGGTTGGTAACCTTTGTGCTGGGGCCACAGGGTTTTCCAGTGGCCAGCCAAGGGAGGCATTACAAGGACCCTACAGCAGCAGGCTGGGCCAGCCAGAGCAGAAACCGCAGCAGGGATGGGATGGGGCGGGGCTCCTGAGCAGCTCTTGTTCCCTACTGGCTGTGGCAGGGGCCTTGGTGGCTTGGCTTTCTATTCCATGAGGCTGCAGGTCCTCGTGCTGGGAGCAGTGGCCTCAACAATCACTCTAGTCCAGCCCAGAGCAGAAAAGAATCTGCAGCATCAGCCTGGAGAGGAGAAGGTGCTGCCAAAGCATAGCAAGCCCARCCTGGTCCGGAGGGATGCCTGGTTCCATGGGAGCTGCACTCAGGGAGAGTGGACTGTTTCTGCATGGCTGCATCTCCTTCTTCTGGCCGTGTTGGCCGTTGTGTGCGGCAGTGGTCCGTATGGTGATCTAAGTTTACAAGAGCTTGTATTTTCTTTTCGGGGGTGCCTGGGCTCCAGGCCCAGGGGCAGTGCCATCCAAGGCCTGGCTGCCTTCTGCCCCATGCTTCTTGTCCTCAGCTGCATGGAGGAGATGGAAACAGGGTGGGCAGAGGAGTAGGGAGCGCCTGGCCCTGCCTGGAGTCCTTGTTCCTGGTCTGGCAGAGCCCCTTGTTGGGAGAGCGGCCGAGGCTGGTCACTGGGAGGTCAGCAGCATGGCCAGAGCGATGGCGGCACGGGTGTGTGCCCGAGGGGCAGGGAGCAGGGGGAGGGAGAGGGGTGAGATGCCGGAGCAGCAATTTTGGGCTCTGTACTGGCTGTGYGTGCGCCTGGGGACCTGGGGAGGAACGACTGGGCACAAGGGCGAGGCTGAGGCGTCTCACTTTGTGCTCACAACCGGTCCCTCGTTTGCTTCCCAGACCCTGGGAATCGCTGCTCTGCAGCTGCTGCAGTGCCCAGGGAGCCCATGGAGGCTGTTCTGGTTGTTTGATGTTTCAGATGTGCCYCCAGGCTTGTTTGTGGCTGACAGGATTTCTGGCATAGCTGGGTGTTGCAGAAACCCGGCCAGGCTGACCCCATACAGCTTCCCCCACGAACCCCTGAGGTTGTGGGGGAGCTGAGGGTGCCGTGCCCGGCTCCTGTGAGGTTGCT
>NW_026623582.1:247977-251027 GCF_030028575.1 Malurus melanocephalus | reverse complement strand
CCACCCAGGCCCCAGCTGAGCCTTCTGGGGGTACCCATGGGTACAGGGGTGACACAAGGGTCACCCTGCAACACCCACTCGCTTCTCCCCACAGCACTCAGTGCCAGTGGTCTCCTGCTGAGTGCAAGTGATACGGGCAGGGAGGTGTCCATGAGGCTGCGGAGTGTCCCTGCAGGGAATTSTTCTGTCGGTGACACTTGTTGTCAGCACCCCGAGGCAGTATATATGTGTGGCGTGAGAGTTGGGGACAGAGGGTGCGGTGGGATTTGGAGTGCCTGGAGCTCGGAGCTGTAGGCTGGGGCAGTGGTTCTGCTCTGGGTTTGCTGTTGTGGGGTGTTGCCCGGGTCTATCGTAGGAAGTCCAAGGGTGCAGAGGTGTGTGAGGGGCTCTGGGGTGTTTGTGCCTGGTGGTGGATGTGAGCTATCGGGTGGGTGCTCCTGGTTACMGAGTGTCCATCAAAGGGATGAGCCTGCAGCACCCTGGCACTGGGTCAAGGTAGAATGAAGCTGTGGGAGATCATAGAATCAACAGCATAGAGGTGTGGGGACACCAAGGTATGGGGGACGGCCGGTGTTTGGCATAGGGATACTCAGATCACCAAGAAAGATCATTAGTTTAGATTTAGGGTTTTGTCATGGTCTAATTGGGCAGGATGTCCCCGAGGTTTCTCGCAGGGCTTGGGAGATGTTCTCAGGGACAGGTTTCAGTGAGGGTGGTGGGACCCACTACAGCCCAGTGATGCTGACGTGGAGACATGGCTGCAGAGTGCCCATTTGGAGGTCAGGGTGGTGACCACTGCGTCCCCAGGAAGTGGCGACATGCAGTGCCAGGGCTCGTCTGCCCCATGCATGTGGAAGGCGACGTGGCCCTGGGCCAGTTCACTGTTGGGGCTGTGGTTGGGCAGGGCCAGTGTGGGTGAGTTGCAGATGTCGGTGAAGATGCAGACGCAGCCGCAGGGACACTTTGCTGGCCCTGCAGAGCAGCACGTGCTTGGGGCGCTTGGCTCTCTGTATCTCCGTTGGGCATCTCTCTCTGTATCTGGCTCTTCTATATATATATAAACTACCTATATCTCCGTCTGTTGGGCTAGCGGACAGGGGTGGATCCCGCTGTTTGTCTGTGCGCAGTCCGGAGAAGGGGCTGTGTGTCCACAACTGCTGCCTGYAGAGCTCTCGGGTGGCTGCCTGCAGCTGGAGCCCCCCGGGAGAGAAAGGACAGCCCTGGCAGCAGCTCTGGGCCAAAGAGCTGTTGCCGGCAGCTGCCCCGCGCAGGGGCTCGGGCACAGGGGGTGGGTGCGGGGCTGTGCTGTGGCATTGGGATGTCCTTCTCGTGGCTCAACGCCTTTGTCCCTCATATGGCAGAGCCCCGTGCTTGGGAGAGCGGCCGAGGTGGGGCACTCGGAGATGCCACTGCTAGAACCGGCCGCAGGACCTTCTTTAGCCCAAAGCCCCGACTCGGTCCAAAACCAATCAGAAAGTTTACAAGGCGGATGCAGGTGCACATCTGCACTCCGCAGTGAAGGAGAGAGGACTCTAGGCCAAAGAGCTGTTCCAGGCAGCTGCCCCGCAAGGGGCTCAGGCACAGGCGAGCCTTGAGGTGTCAGGCGGGTGTGGGGCCGTGCTGTGGCATTGGCATGTCGTCTTTGGAGTGGCCACTCAGCCCCTAAGCAGCTGCTGAGGAGCTGCTGTGCTCTCTGCAGCCCAGCTTCGTTTACTGCAAGGTGGGTGCTGCCATCAGTTGCAGGGTGAGAAGGACCTGCTTGAGCTCCAAGAGGGAATGTGTCATCGGGGAAGGGCTTGGCACAAGAGTGGGGCACGGGTTGTCACCTGGGAGTGCACATACATCACCAAAACTCAGAGCCTGAGTGTTGATGCAGGGTGCAGTATCCACCTGCAGGAGCTGTGTGTATCGGTGAGGACAGTGCGCTGTAGRGGTGTTGGTACAGAAGGGGCTGAGGTTGTGGGATACCCTGGAGTCAGCCCTTATGGGTACATGGTGGGGGCAGAGGGGTCYATGGACAGGCGGGTGTTTGGGAGCACCCTGCCTGTCCCACCCAGGCCCCAGCTGAGCCTTCTTGGGAGCACCCATGGGTACAGGGGTGACAAAAGSGCCACCCTGCAGCACCCACTMGCTTCTCCCCWCAGCACACGGTGCCGGTGTCTGTAGAAGGCCCGCTGAGTGCAAGCGATATCGGCAGGGAGGTGCCCGTGAGGCTGCCGAGTGTCCCTGCAGGGAATGTCACTCCYTGGACTGTGGGGCACTTGTCTGTGTTCTCTTCGTGACACTTGTGGTCAGCACCCCGAAGTAGCACATATTGTGGCATGTGGTGTGGGAGCTGGGGACAGAGGGTGCGGTGGGATTTGGAGTGCCTGGAGCTCGGAGCTGTATGCAGCAGTTCTGCTCTGGGTTTGCTGTTGTGGGGTGTTGCCCGGGTCTAATGTAGGAGCTCCAAGGAATCAGAGGTGCGTGAGGGGCTCTGGGGTGTTTGTGCCTGGTGGTGGGTGCGAGCTATCGGGTACCCACTCCTGGTAACCCGCTCCTGGTTACCGAGTGTCTATCAAAGGGATGAGCCTCCAGCACCCTGACACTGAGTCAAGGCAGAATGAAGCTGGGGGAGATCATAGAATCGACAGCATAGAGGTGTGGGGACACCAAGGGCACAGCAGCAGTGTTCCCATRTTGAGTGGTGTGGTGGGACACTGTGATCATCAGGAAAGTGTCTCAGTGCAGGATTTGGTCCCCTCATGGTTTTAGAGGCTTGGGTTTCCCAAGATTTCTCGCAGGGCTTGGGCGATGTTCTCAGGACAGGTGCCAGTGGGGACCATGGTGCCAGGTGCCCTGCTCTGTCCCTGCCACACTGGTTCCAGGGTAGGGCAACCACAGATGCCCCAGCAGGTGCCCACAGCCCAGCCTGGCGCTGCTGGCCTTACAGGAGGGACACAGGCCTCTTGTGCACTTTGCTTGTGACAGCTGCCGAAGTACCTGTTGCCTTTTTCAGTCCAGAAATGAATGTCAAAATGATTTTAGTATAGAAGGTAGTAAAAAAGTGG
>NW_026623582.1:232636-247810 GCF_030028575.1 Malurus melanocephalus | reverse complement strand
ACAGCATAGAGGTGTGGGGACACCAAGGGCACAGCAGCAGTGTTCCCATRTTGAGTGGTGTGGTGGGACACTGTGATCATCAGGAAAGTGTCTCAGTGCAGGATTTGGTCCCCTCATGGTTTTAGAGGCTTGGGTTTCCCAAGATTTCTCGCAGGGCTTGGGCGATGTTCTCAGGACAGGTGCCAGTGGGGACCATGGTGCCAGGTGCCCTGCTCTGTCCCTGCCACACTGGTTCCAGGGTAGGGCAACCACAGATGCCCCAGCAGGTGCCCACAGCCCAGCCTGGCGCTGCTGGCCTTACAGGAGGGACACAGGCCTCTTGTGCACTTTGCTTGTGACAGCTGCCGAAGTACCTGTTGCCTTTTTCAGTCCAGAAATGAATGTCAAAATGATTTTAGTATAGAAGGTAGTAAAAAAGTGGGTCTTCATTGGATCTTCAGGGGCACTTATGGAAAAATACCTACCAAAGCCCTCCCCCACAGGGGTCATTGCAGTTTGTTTGATAGGTTGTAGGAAATCAGTACAGTTGATAAAAAGCACCAGTTAGGAGGAGAAGTGGTGATGCAATTCCTCCAGGTCAAACCCCTTCTTGGCAGCCTCCCACCCTCGGTACCAGCTGTAGTTGCTTACGAAAATGTGTCTCACAGACCTTGTTCTTGGCCTTGGTTCCCAGGAGGAACCAAGGTAGGACACGGACCTTGTGCCCCCYGGGGCTTGGAGCTCTGGAATATGTTTGGTCATAAAGCTGGGTAAAAGGGTAGGGAAAAGTACTGGGAAGTTCACAGCTGTATAAAGGGAAGAAGGCAAAAATCACTCTGTGATCATCCCCCCCTGTTCTGTCTAGTCTTAATCTACTCCATATTTATGGAGCAAGTCATACAGCAAGCCATTATGGAAAAACTACACCTGCAAGTAGTATGAACAGTTTCTTTTAAATAAGCCCAGTTCGGTAACGATGGATTATATGTTTTGGAGGTATAGTTAAGGTTGAATTTCYTTCTGAACGTATTTGTTGAAACAGGTTTTCTTACAGCTTGTTTTAAAGGAGCCGCGAAAACGGCTTCTTTCTCTGGTATGTTTCCCTCCTGAGTGWCTGGCAGTGCAGATAAAAAGAGTCCCCGCTGCCTGTCGCTCGGCGGAGAGACGGACGCGCTGCGGGCAGAGACYCCGCCGGGGACACCCCCGGTCCGACCGGTGCCGCCGCTCACGGCCGCTTCCATGTTCCTCGAAATGCATCCCGTTGCTATAGAAATCAATTAACCCACCTCAGGCGTTGTGTCTCGCCCRCACTGGTGACATCGGCTTCTCCGGGACGCTCAATTCCATCTTAGCCCCGCCTGCCGCAGCAGCAGAAGCGGCGCTAGCCCGGGGCCGTGTTGTCACCGCTCTCGGCTTCCGCACCCCTGGCCCTCCCCGCGGGGTCGCAGTCCCTCCGGTTGCCCAGGGCCGAGTTTGCCGTGGCGGCGGCCCCGGTCYCTGGCCAACCCCCGGCTCCGCCGGYACTCCCGGCTTCTCCYGTTTYTCTAGCGACGGCCAGGTCTACCTCGACCGCAGCTGTTAGAGCAGGGATTTTCTCCCTTCCACCACCGGGGGCGCGCCCACCCAGCTCCCGGCGTTGTTTCGGCAGTTCGGGAAACGCCCCTGCCCCAAAATCCTGCAAGAACTTCCATAAACTCGTTGCTCACAGCAGGATCCGGGCCCTTATCCGAACCGGCCCACCTCAACCCGCTCCCCGAGGTCCAGGACCTCCCTTTCCACGGACACAATATAGGAAGCTCGGGCCTCTCTTCAACCTCTTATCGTGGCGCGATCCGAGCCTTCTCTGGCCGCTCTGTGGCTCTGTAGGAAGCGGGAGGGCTTCTCGGCGCCTCGCCGATCCGTGCTCCAGGCGAGCCCTCCGTTCAAAACCCGCGCGTTACACATGAAAGAAATAYTTGCGTTGTCTCCACCAATGAACAATCTCAGCAGTTGGGACATGTGCTGGAAATTATATTAGTTCAAAATTTTCATGTGACTTCAGTYAGAGATCCTGTTTGCCTTTGCCTTGGGAGCAGGTTTTTTTCCCAGGGCATTGCTCCACCTGGTGAGGCGTGATGAAGTTACCATCTCAACAGACCCGGGAGTGGCCCAGAAGATAAGTACCATAAAAAGCCATCAATAACTTACAAACGGACCATGAATAGAACATCACCTCTGGTGTGGTCAGAACACCTGGTCTAGGATAAAGAAGATAAGAAGGACTACGTAGTTAACATCAGAGGCAAGAAATGCAGATCCAATAGGAACCCAAATAACTGAGAATTGTGTAACGTTGCACCAATGAACATTAAACCAGTAGAGTTCTATGAGTTTTGACTATAAAGTTTGGGGAAAATCTTCTAAAATTTATGTGTCCTAGAATGATTTTCTGTGTGCACTCGGGCTATGTGTGGATGAAACAATTTCTGCGGCACATCCTGGCCAGAACAACATTCTGGCCAGGAAATAAACTAATGCCTGATTTCTCTATCACTCCAAATACAGTGTTACAGGGTTTTCTTTTTCCCGCAGTTTTGGTGGCACATGCACAAACGCACACATGCTCCTCGAGCTGGGGCAGGTTGGAAAAGAGAACACTTAGAGAAATCTTCTTAACCCCCACTACGCCAGGTTTTCTTGGAGCTGCTAGCGGTTACCGACCTTAAACAGGCACAATATGCAACACACATTTAATACATGAGATGCACTACATAGCAAAAAGAGCTACCTTTATATTACTTTTTGCTGGGTCTTGGAACCATGGCTTCCTTGTCTCTCAGGCCATTGCAGAGGAATTCTTAGGCTTGCTGGCAGGAAGAATTTGTTGCAAGATGTCTCAGGTCTGATCCAGAGGCAGGCTGCCAGGTCCGTTTGTCCTGTCTGGGTGTGCCAGAGTAGCTGCTGCCTTTTTCAGCCTAGAAATGAAACTCGAGATGRTTTTWGTATAGGAGGGAATATAAAAGTGGGTCTTTCTTGCAGTTTGCTTGATAGGTTGTCAGAAATTAGTATAGTTGATGAAAAGCACCAGTTAAAAGTGGTGATGCAGTTCCCCCAGGTCAAATCTCTTCTGCAGCCTCCCACCCTTGGTACGAGCTGTACTTGTTGAGGAAAATGTGTCTGACCGACCTTGTTTTTGGCCTTGGTTCCCAGTCTGTGCTGGCTGGGACAGCAGTGAGAGGCAAATCCYCTGGGTGCCCCTGGGCAGTGGGGCCTGGAGGATGGGCTGGGTGCCAGCAGAGCCATGGATGTCATGATGAACTTTGCTGCCCAGGGCTTGGGTGGCCACATTGCCTCTACTTGCAGCCTCCGCAGACAATGGAGAGCTTGTTAGCCCCAGCAGTGCCAGTCTGCAGTGTCCGGCTGTCCCACACCTCCTTGCCACTTGGGAGGGACAAATGCTCCCCGCCAGGGCCCGTCCAGATCCAGTGTGTCCTACAGCAACAGCATGGGGAGAAAAAGCCCCCTGTAGCTGTTCTGGAGGAAACTCCAGCCCTAAGTTGTCCAAATGAAATGGTCWAAAATTCATCTGCAGCAGGAGATGSCACACTCGTTTCCCGTCATCCTCCGCCTTTCCCAAGGGCATTGTTCTGGGGCGTTGTCGTCTCTGCCACTGTTGTCAGCAGCTTCCCCAGGCCTTTCTCCCTCCTTCCTCTGTCTTGCTTAGAGATGGAATTTTGCCTTTTGCCTTTTGCAGGGTCGTATTGCAACTTTTTGTCTGTGGAAGCATGGTCAGATTTTACTCTGCAGTCACGGTGGGGCATGAGGAAGCAGCACAGTGATAACAGCTGCAATAMCATCTGTAGGCAATAATCTTCAAATAATGAGGAAAAAAAGTAGGYATAACCAAAATATCTCCATTATCTCACCCTAATTGAACTAATGTCAGTTTTGTTTTGATCTGGAGCCTAATGGATTAAAAAGGCCCTCAGAAATAGAACTAGCATGACTGTCTAAAAAAAGCCTAAAACATGATGCCTTTGATCTGATTTGTCTTTCAGTAAGAAAAACTTAAAAGGTATTGCACAGAATATCTGAATTCTATACACTGAGCAGGAATCACAAGGGAGATTTTTTTTTTGCCCCTATCAGCATCTTAAGGCATTTATGTACATACACAAGAGACTGTGAACACACAGAAATGATGCTGGGTAGTTGTATTGGGTCTGAGTGAGGTAAAGCTCAAGCCCTTCCAGTGCTGTGCTTTGCATGAGTGCTGGACGGGAGCTGATAACAGAGCAGTGTTTTGGCTATTGCCAAGCAGCGCTGTCCCTCTGACACTCCTTCCCCCCCTCAAAGGGATGGGTGTGTGTAAGATCCTGGGAGGGGACAGGACTAGGCCAGCTGACCCAAAACAACCAAAGGGATATTCCATACCATATGAYGTCAGCTCAGATATATAAGCGAGGAGAGAGAGAAGGAAGCGGGGGCATTCATGAGTTTTCAATGTTTGCCTTCCGGAGCAACCACTACGCGTGCTGAGGCCCTGCTTCCCAGGAAGTGCCTGAACAGCGCTGCTAATGGGAAGTAGAGATTGATTTCTTTCTTTGCCTTTAGCCTTTGTGCGTGCAAGTCTTTGCTTATATTTTGTATCTTTGCTATAATAAAACTACTTCATCTCACCCTGCTGGCTGTTCGCCATCTTACTTCCCCCTGTCCCAGAGGGAAGGGGAGTAATAGGGAGCCCTAGTGGGTACTGGCATCCAGCCAAGGGTCAACCCACAAGCTTCAGAAGGAAGAGCACAGGTCCTGAGGAGAAGTACTGAATACTTGTCTGCTGAGAAAAGGAATTCTGCAAATACAAAATACACATGTATATAAACAGCTCAGAAAGTATAATCTATGTATATAGCTATTTAATATTTTTCACTTTGTTTACTTTTCTAGCCAAATCATTTGATATAAAAATGACTAGATGGGAAAATACATAACACCGCTGGTCCAGCTGGTGCACAGAACAATAAAGCAATTAATTTACAGTTAGTGCCAAATTGACACTCCCAGTCCAGTTCATGTCCACAGTTTCATCCTGTCGTGGTTGGAGAATGAGCTAGTGCATTTCAGAAGATGAAGGAGAGAAATGATATCACTGTGAGCTATTTGTGATTTCATCATTCTTTAACCTCTAAGGAACGGGTGCTGCATTTCCTGAGTGCCTCAAACTTACGCTGTTTTCCAGCTGCTTTCCAACTGCTTTCCAATTGCTTTCCAACTGCAGTTGCAGGGAAGGACAAGTGGGGAAAAGGGGATCACTGGAACCAGAATGATCTTTAGAAGACCAAGGTGGAATGAAGATGTGACCATGGCTGGCCCTAGACTTGAAAGTTAAAGGGGTCTGGAGACAGCAGACTGTRGAACAAAAGTGAAAACAAGGGAAAGGAAGCAAAGTGCCAAAGAAATGAAAAGAAAACAAGGAGTAAAAGGAAAAATAATAAACCAAGTGAGGAACAGGAAAGGATTAAGCAAAACCATATGAAAGAGATGATGAAAGAATGGTTTTTGGTTTGTAAAGTTTTTCCCAGACATCCATCCCACATTTCAAGACAGACAATCCTTTTTTTACCACGTTAGTATTTTACAGGAAAAGCATTTTGGGCCTAATTTTGGGCATGGTCACTGGTRGTAATCTTGGTATGTAATAATATGTGATACCACAGAGAAACAGGACAATTTCAAAAGTGCTGATTTTTTTAATGTGGCTTTGTGTACAAAGTGAAASAAGTAATGAAAACTTTAGATATAAAATGGGATGATCTATGATTTGAAAACATAGGTACAAAAGAAAGACATTCAGTATTGAAATTACTAAGTTTTCTGTGGTGTGAGAGTTCAAATACTTCTATGTTAACCTTTGGAGCAGGTAAACCTTCACTTTACTGTGGCATTCAGGAACTATCAGGTGGAAAAAAATACTTGCTGGGGTCATCTCCTTCAAAACCAAGTTTTGTCTGTGTTGTTTAGTATGCAGTAATCATAATTCCCGGGGAGGATATCATACTCCATTCAGAAACAACAGGGACCTTGCTACCTTGGAAAYTTCTACCCRTGGAAATGGGATGCTTCCCAGAAGTTGCGGCTTCATTTTCACCATCTCTCTGTTACTGGCTTTTTATTAGTATTCCTTTTTTTTTTTTTTTTGGAATCCAAGCATCTTCTAAGCTTTTTGGTTTGGGTTGGTTTTTTTTTCTTCTTTTTTTTTGGCTGTTCTAGATACTAAACCATTGTGTAGAACAGCCAAGTCAGTCTAAGTGCAGAAGGCTTGTGTTAGAAATAATGTCTAGCTTATGCAACCAGTTGTGCCCCTTRGAGCCACTGGGCTGTAAACAGCGCACAATCACAGACATAATCAATCAGATGTGCTTTACCACATGTTTGTTTGTACTGTTGAAAATCAAGCTATCATATGGTCTTCATTTAATATCCGTAAGGTCAAAACATTCATTGGTTTTAAGTCAAGGTAATCCTGGATTTTATATATGTATAAAAATACAAATACGTTACTACATTGTATATAATTTCATATCAGATTATTGATTGTATGTTATTTCATGCACAACATTTCTGTATTTTTTACAGTATGGCTCTAAGTCCAGCTCTTAGTTAAAGTCCTTTTATTTTTAAAGCAACACAATATGAATCAGCAGACTGTGGTGTAGAAAAAATAGYACAGATTATCACCATTGCAGAGAATAAAATACTTTCACTGTTTTGCAGTATCGCCTCTTAAAAATTTTTCATCTGAACTTCTAGTGCTTTGAAAAACATAGCCCAAAATATCTGATTGCRCTAGGCTCTGACAACCTGCCACTTCAAATTCTGGAAGCTTGCTAATGAAATGTATTTCTGGGAAAACTCTTGCTCCTCTGCAGCRATAATTGTGGGATTTCAGGGTGGTAGATTGCACAAGAATGAGAAAGAACATATGCAAATGTCACCTATACCAAGCCACRAATCAAGTCCAACAGACTAATTTTCACGTGCGTGATGACAAGACAAGCTTCTGCTTTCTGTGCTTAGAATCATTTAAGTTGGAAAAGACCTTTAAAATGAGTCCAACTTGATAAATTTGAAATTTATTTGCCCTATTTATTGCTATTATTATTATAGTTGCTATTTATTTGCAACTTACTAAATTTGAAATAWATTTGCCCTACTACCARCCATGGAATGTTTGTATGRGAGGCAAATGTGATACCCACTACASTGCAGAAACCRTGCTCAAATGTCCTGGAAAAATGCTTACAGTCAACACAATGACCATGGCATGCAATTTTACTTGCTCAATGTCTAGTGTAAAACAATAATTTCTCCTGTTGAAATACCAGACCCTGCGTCTATGAATGGTATATGTTATATTTGCTTCGGGTGACAGGAATAAACTGTAATTTTCAAAAAGTTCCTTAATCTGGATCTCTAATGCAGTTTCAGTAAGRATATTAAGTTAATGCTGCCAAACTTGAATTTAGATCCCCCAGTAAGGAAAAAACCTTTCATATAAATGCAACCTTATTTGAAGGTAGATCTGATTTATGCAACTGACGTTTACACAAATTTTCACTGCATTGAAACAAAGGGGTTTTTTTGAACCTGCAAGAAGATGCAGGGCTTCTTTGGCTGGTTTTAGTACCATAAAATAAAAAATTAAATTTTGCAATTCARTGTAGTATCTTGTTTGTGATGACATTTGCATATGGAAGTGAAGGAAACAGATTTGGTGGCAGAGACATTCGTGTGAAATTCCTGAGACGGAACTCTGCTAGAAAACCCCTGAGGTTGGTGTGCGGAGTAACTAAGCATTAAAGAGAACTTGGACAAAAGAAAAACAAGGCAAACCCACAAGCAAATTGACAGCTACGAATTTCTTCAGTTTGAGGGGTTGTTTTTTTTCAAATCTAATCCATTTTACAGAAAACTAAAAGCAAAATAATAAATGACATCTCTTAGCCAAATTCATTCTCATAGTAGAAAATATGAAGATGCTGAGAGCCTCATGCAACTAAATGCAGTGTAAATCCATCTCTGGTGTGAAGCAAACAGAAGAAAAACAACACTCAGTTAAGTCCCAGACTTGAGCACCATGAGCTACCTGGTGCGGAATGCTGCCCTCCTAGCTGCTTTGGAATCCTCAGAGATCTCTCTTGTGTTTAGCTCACTCTTTAAACACAACATCCTGTAGCATTTAAAGGAGTGGARGATTTAATTAGTCCTCTTCTCAAGGATTTAGTGCTTTCTTATTTACGTTTTCAATGGAAAACTGTGCCTTGGGATTACTTCTTTTGCGTTTTGAACATAGCTTAAACACTTAAGGGGATGTTCTTCCAATTTAACGCAACTGGTATGTATTATCAGCCATGTGTTTCTGGCAGAGCTGAAAATCTCAGAAGTCTAGAAATGTCCGCCAGGCTRAAAAAGCAAAAGTTGGAAATAATGCCACATTCCTCCCAGTGTAATTCAGTAGCCTGAAGTTTGGTTAGGTGTCACTGGTTATTTGCTATAATCACTTCGCTTTATCTCAAAGCTTCGAAGCTCAGGAAAATAGGATTGCACAGAAAACGTGGAGATGCTGCCTGAAACTCCRAGCCACTGTGAGATGTGCCAGTGCTGAACACAGGTCTACTCTGCTGCTGTCCACGTTGATACCTGAGGGGAGGGAAATCAATAAAGCAATTATGTTTACAGCTATGCATTCTTGATAACAAAATCACCGTGCTCTTGGGGCAGTAGATCAGGCAAAGAATCTTCAATAYGTGTGTCTGGACTCAACAGCTCAATATTAATTTATAACTTTATTTATTATTCATTGGGTTTGGTTTATTTATTTATTTATTTTTATTCCACCCCTTATTTTTTTATTGATGTACTACTCTCACATTGCTCCGGAAACTAGGCTATCACCTTTGCATTCTCCCACATAATAAAGCACGAGTGATGAATTACTTTTTCACTCCAGCATTTGAAAGATGCAGAAGCTGATGTGTTGTCTTATAAATCCATGAGCTGAGCCAAGCATTTCCAACAGCATCTGCCTGGGAGGGACACCAGGRGTSTCTGCATATTCCAAGATTCATTTTRTCATGGCTTTTTCCATAATGTTACTAGAAAGATTACCAGAAACCTGAACTTTGGCAGTTCCCTCACACCCCAGCCCWTTGGGCTGTATGGATTCCAAAGTACACTTTAAAGCAGACATTCCTGTCTCATGGAGAAGTCTAGGTGAAAAAAAAAGGGTATTTAAGAGGAAGAGTTCTTATTTTRAAAGACATTTCTTAAGCAGTTATATATGTACAGTAAAAGGATTCTTCTACAGCTTTAGTCTTTGTTCTCTGCAAAAGTCCATGAACAGAATATTACAATTGCTAAAAAAATATTACCCCATATGAACATATTATTTATTATAAAAATAGAACCACTGTTACAGTGAAGCAGAAATGTATCTATAGATAAAATTATGTTAAGCAGCTCTGTTTACATTCATTTATTTCTGAGGTATAGTCTTCTACTGAGTGAAATTCTTGAGTAATTTTTCGAATTATGACAAAAACTTTACAAGCTACCATAGTTTAAGGAGTTTTATTCTCCTTCTTCAGAGAAGGAGGGGAAAAAATGTGGTTTTTTAGTCTCCAGAAACAAAAAGTGCTTCTGCCTGAAATGTTTTGGTAYTTTAGCTGACCTGAGTTGCTGATGAAAGATCCATCTCTTTCATGCAGTTCATTGCGAACTTTCATAAAACTCGATGTCCAGACTTGAATATGAGTTACTTTATTCTCCACAAATGATATTTGCAAGTRTTTAGGTTTCTTCCAATTATACTGCATATAACCCCTGACAGCAGTATATATTTTTGCAGCTAAATTGGTGAAATAGTGGCACTTTACATAACTTTATTTTTTTGCCTATGGAAAAACATGTTCCAAAAAACAGCTGAAATTATGAAGGAAGAAAAGCTTTGCAGTTTTATTGACCAGGAAATTTTCAGAGAGAAATCTAAATCAGAATAAATTTTAAAGTATTTTTTTACTGTTATTAAATACTTGYAGGTTGCAAAGCACCTGTTAGGTCTATGGGATTAATATAAATATATATRCATATATAAATCAGTTTATAATTAGGTTTTGTTCAGAAACAAGCTTTATGTGTTACACAGTATTACAATTTTCATTTAAACTTCGAGCAACATTTGCAATAACCTAGCCAACCTGTTGCTACTTAACCCCTTGCATATTACACAACACAGGAAGSTGTACATGCTTGCAAATGGAAAAAACATATTGTAACATGAAACACAACTTTAATTTGGAAAAAAAACAAAAAACACTACCCCATATACTATGTCCTGTGTACTGTATTTTGAATACTTGGAATTTTTTTGTTACTATTTCACTATCACCTTTGTAYATTTTACATTAAATACAAGCAAGTTTTATCTAAAAATCATCCTCTACACCATTTGCAGGCTTTTGTTAATGTTCAAAAAACCTAACTATAGATTTTGAACTGGTAATGACTCTATCAACACTAGCTACAGACAGGATGGAGCAGAGTTAGTGAAATGTCATACTGACAGATTTCAGTTGTGTTTTCTTCAAATGTGTCAAAATCATTATTTTTGTTCTGCATTAGAACTTAAGTGGATAAAGGATTGCAAATGTATTTGTGGAACCTGATGTTTATTTCAAAATCATACCTTTTTTTTCCCAAACCCACTTGAAAGTTCAGGACAGTGCCTTTTTTTTTTCTTCAGGATCTTTAATTAAATTTCCTGCTGTATACTTTTGTCATTCACAGGGAGTTGTTTGCTAAGCCTCTGACAGAATATCCAACAGCTCAAACCTGAAAGGTGTTCTTGGCATCATTGATTATTGAAAACTTGTACCCATGAGTAAATACTGATAACACTCAGGAGCTGTTAGTGTTTAAATGTGCCAATTAACTTACAATTAGGGCAAATTATTTACTGCGCTCTACATGTGTCTCACCTTCTGCAGATCCAATTCAGTCATTTTAAGGCAAGTCAAATATGTAAACTGTTTTGCTGTCATTTTTCTTCATAGAAGGAATAATCTGATAGAGATCTGTCAAAACTGGGGCTGTTCTGTTGCTGCTTCAATATCTGAGGCAAAACCATGAAATATGGGTGCGAAATCAGGATGTGGCATATGAAATAAGCATATATAAGTTATATAAACATGACAACCCACAGGTAAAAAAGATTCACAGGCTGGTCTGGGTCTGGGCAGCATTACCTTGTKTTGACCTACGCAACCAAAATTTCACCCAAACACCAAAGGAACCCTTTACACTTCTCTGCTTTTTTATGTTTAATTCACGCAGAAACACTGATGATTGCTTGTGTGACATGGCCAAGGTACAGATTTGTGCTGCTGGAGTAAAATCCATTACCTAGGGTTTGCTGGGCCCCCCTGGTGCTGGAAATTTGGTCATCAAAAAAAAAAAAAAAAAAGGAAACACATCAAGGTTTTCACTTTTTTCCGAGCAGAGCACTAATCTCTGCAGAAATGTATGAATAATAGGCTGTGGAACAAACGGTAGTGACACCGGGGCTGGTTTGCAAAAAAATAACAGAGAATAAGAGTACAAACAGTGGCTTCCTTTCCTGCTGTGTTATTGCCTCACTTTTTTTAACAGGTGTAGCAGGATTTTTTTGTTCCCTGCCATGACTGACAGTGACACTTAAAAGTGTCACAGCAAGTTTGATACTGGAAATGGTCTGAACACGGCCTTGTCATTGAGAGTTCTCTGCAGTAGTAGAACACAGGGCCTCCCTAAATTAGTAGTGGGGCCGTTATTTCAGAAAATAGTAAATTATTCTAAATATCAGGGGATGATAAAGCCCTACGTTAGGCACTGTTGGAGGTCCAAGTAAGTTTGATTAATTTTAATCCCTACTGTTGTACATACAATAGTCTGTAAATGACCTCCGAGATGACTTTGTGGCTTTCTCTGAATAAAGAAAGTAAGTAAACACAGAGAAGTGAAGGTTAACAGTGGAGGGCGAAAACTATTTCTTTTTAATAACTTCTTGAAGATGGAATCATGTTCTTGCCCCAAATGCGCTCTTATCTGATATGCAGAGCRTCAAGGTCTCTAAAAAAAGAAATCTGCGACCTTTCCGGAACTAAAATAACGTCTAAATTATGTTATAGTAATAACCAGCATGCACCAGAGGAAGCTGGAGAGATTTTACTGTATGATTTTAAATGTTYCGAAGTGAAGTCAAGCAAGAGCCACAGGGTGCCGCTATTCTGCCAAATAACGAACAATTGCCGCATTTTACTTGCCCCAATGAATTTAGGACAACAGGAAAAGTTGCGGTGATAACCTTGGAGGGACTGAGGGATAGTTTTGCATCCCAATGCCTCTGCATGAGGAATTACGAGGGGTGTTACAACTGCTTCACTGCAGTCAAGCCCATTAAAACGAGGAGTGAAATTCAGCATAAGAACGACAGAAGGGACTAAAACACAGACGCAGAGCCAGGCAAACTCCGAACAACTCTTCTTTCCCCTCTTACCACCACACAAAATTCTGATCAGATGCTGCAGTCTGTGGTTTAATTAGTGTGTTCTGTATTTAGACAGGCTCTTTAACATTTTGAAGTTGATTCCCCAAGATCACGATGCTCCACCTGTTCTGGTGTTATGCACAGACTTCTCCTTAGTTTATAATCTGCCTCGTTCCTGAGCTCAGATGCCTTATGGCAGCGTTGTCCCTCGGTAGCTGGGATAAATATCAGGTTAAGGAGTAAACGGCTCTTCCCAGTGTTGCCTCAGGAAAAACTGGTCTGCAGTGATTGAGTGAATCCATAATCAGTTTGCCTTGGCAGAGATCAGCTCTCCTTGATCAATAGGAATTATTTATTCCATTCCTTTGTAATCAAAGCTGCAAGTACCTTGTTAAGGAAATTATAATGCTTTGCAATTACTTGTCACAGTAACTCCAAAGTGATGAAGTGCTTYCTCGTCTGTGCATTGAATTTGTAATGACCTGCAGTGATCACTTTTAAGAATAACAACAGGTTCTGTTAGTTTTTGATAGCTACCTTGCTTAGGAGAATTTAATTACTTTTCCATGAAATGCTGTCAAAACATGACAAATAGAAGATTTTCCTACTTCAGCTCACTGTGGTAGCTGAATTTTTGTTCGTTCATTTCTGTTGTTTACACTTCTCATYTGAGTTCTCATCTAAGAACTGGAACCTACCTCCCATACCTTTTGCTGACATTCTAAAATAGGAATGGAAACCAGTCCTCAGCACCTCCTCATGGCAATTACACGAAATAAAAAAAAACTACATTCCAAGAAACTTTACTATCGGTAGAACACTGCTATATTTACTTTCAGAATAAATGCTAGGAAGAATTCATGGAGTGAAACAAGAGKGGGATTAGCTGGGCTAAAATATACCAAAAACGCCTCTGTAGTATTTGGTATTAAAAATTAAATGGTGGCAAACATTAGAATAAGCATTGAAGCATAARCAAATGAAATTGGTTTAATCTTGCACTTAATCCTGTATAAATATATAATTATCTTCTTTATAAATGTCCCACCTGTCTGCAGTTAAGCCTAAATATCCTTAAGAGAGATTGTATCTGGTTGTATACWGTAACAAAAAGTATTTCTGGTATCCTTTATAAAATTCTGTAAAATTTACCCATCATCCAAAACTATTAGGTGAATGCTAAGAGTAACACAACTAAAAACAATGGAAATGACAATTACCACACACTAAAAATTCTATTGGCACACCCATTTCATCTACTGAAATTAATCAGACATGGAAGGACAGTGGGAAAAACGTTTTGTTCCCTGGAATAAAGTCCTCACTGTATTGGCAGGCAGGATCAAAATACCACTAAGAAAGGGAGGATTGTAGATTATTTATTAGCTTTTTCTTAGTACATAGAGTATGATACTCACTGCACTAATCAAAGAGCAAGATCTATCAATGTGCAAAACTTCATAAAACTTCAGGATTCTTTCATCTTTTCATTGTAATTATTTAATTGACTAGCTTTTTGGACAGTTAATTTACAAGCAAAGAAAATGTCTGCAAGCCTGATTTCATTCTGTATCTGTGCTAACGCACTGTAATTATGATTAAATTTGGGATTAAAGCCACTTAAAACTTTCTGTGGTTMTATGAAAAAATGAGCAAATACAGGGAACATTTGGAAGCTCAGTAGACTGAAGATCTGTTAATTAAAACTGCATATTGCGTATGATTCCTTGATGGATTTCTATTATCTGGCTGAAGAATCCCAGGCACATTTTAGAAGAATTAAACTGTATTGGATAGAAACTTTGAATTGTGGTTATTGCTGTCCTGACAAACTGGAAGTYCTTGAACAGATAATTACATTTTGGGCCTCAGTTTTCCCTCCCAACAAGACTCCACTTAGCTCAAAYGAAAGGGACATCTCAGCATGTCCTYTGAATAAAAATTGGACTCCCTTGAAATAYAAGGAAAAGCTTCTAAAAAGAGACCCCAAATGCTCCATCTCACTCAGTCAGTTTAATTTTGTTCTTCAGTTAAAAGAAAGAAATTACTRCAACAAAATTGCACTGCACTTTATCATCATCGTAAATCCAGATTTGTTACCTCACCTGTTATTTCATTTTTTTGTCAATCATATCTTGTGCACTATGTTTAGCACTCAACTCTGAATTAAAAATTTGTAAAGTGTTAACTCTTTCTGTTCACATTTAACACTTCTTTCTCAAGATATGGGTCTTCTACTGTTAAGCAGGAAAATAGTAAAAATAGGACTGTAATTCTTCACCTTTTGCTCAAARTTTCATCCAGAGGGGTAAGTTTTGCAGCATGTCTGAGAGATTAATAAATTAGATAAATCAGGCAAGAAAATACCTTTTCAAATGGAAGCTCTGGTGGAGCTCTTTTTCGATGTAGGCTGACTCACCAAAATTTTTTTGTCCACACAGCCCCAGTGAAGACAGAGTAAGAGTCCTGCATTTTCTTTTAAAACTTCCTGCTTGTACTGCTCAGGTAAAAGTTCGCTTGTCTTTTGCATGGCAGTATTAACCCAGAAGTCACCAATTACTCTTTGCTGCCTAAGGATCTTTTTACCTGTGTTCAGAAAAATTGTTTCAATTTCTTTCTCTTTCACAAAAAAAAAA
>NW_026623582.1:231130-232585 GCF_030028575.1 Malurus melanocephalus | reverse complement strand
CAAAAAACCATGCATCACACAATACTATCATAGAACATCAAAATTTAACTGCAAAGGAGCCTTTGCAGGTGTTCTCAAATATGACTTTTTTTTTTAATATCGACTGTGTTATTTAGTTAGATGCCTGGRCAGCATGCAGTCACATTCCAGATATGATTTACATCATACCACGAACAAGAACTTTTTCCTGAAGCCTCAGGCTGCCTGGCAGCAGGGTCTTTCTTTTTTTTTTTTAATTTTTTTAATGTGAAACAACAGTGGAAGTAGCAGAAAACCACAGAAAATCAGGTCAATATATGTAGTAAATAGGAAAGACATCAACTGGCTACCTGTTTCGTGTGCCATTAGTTTCTGAAATACTGAAAATAGGTGTCTTCAACATGAATAGAAGGTAGCTGAAAGTCTTCTTAATGAGCTGAAACATTGCAGACAAGAATCCTAAATGAATAAATAAATAGGAAGGACAGTGGTTTAGAGATGTTGCCATGACAAGATCTAGGTAGAGGAGAGAAGAAACCAGAGAAAGCAAAATAGGAGTTTAAGGGTTTACCCCATTATCAGCCTGGCAAGACACACTATGGTGACATTTCAAAGTGACAGAATAAATAAATGGCAATGGAGAACCCAGAGGGAGATTAATGGTGTCCTACTCCTGCAGAACTGGAAACTAARCRAACAGGAGAAAAAAAAGAAAAWAGGGGGGTTTAACCARCTACATTTTTATTTGGGCAGYAGAGATGTCTAGAATAAAGAATTTTCAGCTTAAAATAGCTGAATCCGTGTTTGAGGATTCATTTACTACTTGAGAGCAGAGAAAGTTCTGAGGAAAAAAAAGTGAATATTGTGGAGATCGTCCTTCCTTTATCTATTTTCAACCCAGTAATCTGTGCACACATGCACATCAGAGAGCTGATCAGGAGTTGCAGTAATCATTAGAAAACAATAAATTCTTCCTACCTTTGCTTAAAGCCAGAGTCTTGTTAAATGTTACTTCTGGATCAAAAATTGACTTTTGGGTAGAAATCAYAAGATGCCCGGATGCTGTCTCTTTGAATTGAGGGTACTCCAGTGTAACCTCTCCAGTTATGTGATGAATCTCCCATTAAACAATGAAGGGAGGCACAGAAATATTGTGAAATTAAGTCAGAAAGAAGGGATTAAGAGTGAGGGAGAAAATGAGAGCAGCTGCATTGATTAGGAAAAAAATGAAAAGTTCATTTTTCACAGCACCTGCATACAAGATACAACAGGATTGCTTTAATTGCAAATRCTATTGAAATAAAATTGCTCTGCTTTCTGGCTGTTAATTTATGTTGATCTCAGAGCAGTCAATGAAGCGTGATGAGACACTTTTGTGYGCTGGGTTCATAAGTCCAGCAACATCCAAGGCAGGAGTTAGCCCATGATGTTGCAGTGCTGGGGGCAGTACTGCCCTGCATGCTGAGAAAAAAAAAA
>NW_026623582.1:228431-231030 GCF_030028575.1 Malurus melanocephalus | reverse complement strand
AAAACAATATTATTAGAATGTTAGTTCTGAACAGGGTTTGAGATCAGCTTCACCCAGAGATCCACACAGCACACCACAGGTGATTTTTGCTGCTGTCAAATCAAGTTCTTGAGGTGGGATTCTAAAACAGGAATAGAAACCAGTGCTCAGCACCTTCTCATGGCAATTAAGCTAAAAAAAAAATTACATTTCAAGTGAACATTACTGTGGATAAATAGTAATGATGGATAAATACGGAAATAGCTGTCTTCAACATGGAGAGTAGCTGAAAAACTTTCTAGTGAAGCTGAAGCAATTAGATAGGCTTTAAGGTGTTTTCCACCCCAAACCATCTAATGTTTCTGTTATTGTAAGTCAAACTAGCATAGAGAAATAAAATAGAAGTCTGGAAGAGGAACTAATTGAATGTAATGTCAGAGCATGAGTTCTTAGTTGAACTTGTGAAACCATGCCCACACTACTTAAGAGGTATATTAAAAAAAAAAAAAAAAATCGTGCCTCATAGTATGGTGCCTAGGCAGCACATTTAACCACTGAGTCATAACTGCCCTTGAAATTTAAAGATATCCTGTGTGCTATAATGAAAAATAGTGTGGAGTTGCACTTCTTCCACATCTGAGAAAGCATTTTTAAATATCAAACTTTACAGCAGTCCATCTCATTCCTAAGCACAGTGATAGTGAGACATGCTCTAAGTAATAATTGTTTCTGCATCTGTCACTATGAAGATTAAGAAGACTAATGTCATATAAATWCTGGGTTAAAACCAAAGCTAATTTTATGCTGAGGTATCTACAGTGGTGTATGAAAAACGTGCCAAAACAAAACTGGCCAGTTGCAAAGTTGGTGTCTGCAGCATAAGGAAAATCCTTTCTTTTTTTCCCCCCTTTTTCCCTTTCTTTTCCAATTTTTTTTTTAACATGCTTACACCGTATTATAAACTACCTGATCTGAGGGTGAAACCAGTCCACATCAGATACACCTGGATGCACAACAAATAAACACAGGTGGCAATGTAAGACAATTCTGAATTGGCAGGACCAATTAGTGGTTTGGTTAATTGAACTGTATTAGGCAACATGACAAYCCCACTGAAACCAGGAAAGGGACTCAGCCAGATCAGTTCATCACTCCAGCAGCAATTCTGTTTGAGTAAACTGACCAGTTTGGGAGCTGTGTRCCTGTGTCCTCCTGGTTCCTCTGGGAATTTCAGACACACATCCCAATAGAAGGCTAGACTTGCTTTTGGAGCAAGAGGGATAAAATTAATCTGAGACCATGTCAAGAGCGTGTTGATCTCTTTATTTAAGCCTGCTTTCCAGGCTGCTTCTGTACTCTCTCTGAACATCTTCTTCTCATCCTTTCTGACAAAATAAAAGCCAGGTGAGAGCCAGCTCAGCTTGTGTGAAGCTTGTCAGGTCTGTGCTGTGCCAGTGTCAAACACCAACGCCCAACACTGGATTTTCCAGGAAAAAACGAGCAGCCAGTGTCAGCTGCCAGCATTGCATCTCTGTCCAACAGCAGGGATTAAGACAGTGGCTGAAAATGAGTCAGTAGGATCCCGAGCTGACGGTCCCTGGTGCTAATTTAAGTGCCGGTTAATTACATCTGTCACATCAGCAGGGTAGGATTGCTCTCCCGGAGAACCTCCCCCCTGCATGCTGTTGTGCTTCTCCAAGCTCAGGGATGCTGACTTGAGGCTGTACCCAAAAGATTTGTCTCCCACTCTTGGCCTAGGGACAACTTCTATGGCAAAATCAAAATCTTGACAAAAATATAGCCACTGAAGGAACGTGGGCCTGCAGCTTCAGTTAACCAGCTGTGGACATTTGCCATTTTTTATTTTTAACTTTTCTGGAGAAAGGAAAAGGAACACACCTGACAACTGAAACGCTCTGGAGTAGTCAGATGGAGCATCAAGAACATCCTGTTGGCAGCTGCCCTGGAGATACTTATATGCACTAATGAGATCCCTTCTCAGTCATCTCTAGACTAAACAGGACTCTTTCCCTGTGTGCATTCATTGCTGTGACCCTGTGTGCTCTGATGATACATTCCAATAATGTGGATTTTTTTCCATTATCTCTAGAGGTATTCTTTTGTCCACTGGAGTGGGTACCCAAAATCCATGATGCAGGGGAAGGGAGGAGAGATTTTCAGGCTGTTGTCCAATTTCTGGTGTGTTATGGAGGGCATGGAGTGAGGGAGGTGGGAGAGCTGCCACCCAGAATTGTAGGAAATCTGGAAAAAACCTGGGAAAGGTGGAGCACTGCTGGTGCTGGCTGTGGGGAGCCTGGTAGCTGAGGAGCCAACCAAGGACTGCTGGTGCCAACACATGGTGAGGAAGAGAGAACGTGACTGGAAAAAGGGCCATGTGGAGGTGGRGCAGCACTTGTCTGGGGCAAACATCCTTGTTCTGGGACACAACAAATAAAAGGTAGCATCAGTGGGTATTAAGTGTTTGGCCAAAGGTTGATCTGTAGCAGGGAGTGAGAGCACACAAGACCCTCAAAACCCACAGGACCCTGGACATCCCATCCCCCAGCTCTTTCCCTCCCTCCCTCCCTCCCTCCCTCCCTCTTAATTTTCTTTTTCTTTC
>NW_026623582.1:214745-227990 GCF_030028575.1 Malurus melanocephalus | reverse complement strand
GTTTTCTTTTTGTTACTTTGTTTTGTTTTTTGGGGATTTTTTGGGTTTTTTTTTGTTTGTTTGTTTGGTTGGTTGGTTTTTTTTACTTTTTTACTTTCTCTTTCCCGCCCCTTTTGCCCCCGGGAGCGCTTCCCGAGCTTCCTTGGTTTCCTTCCCGTGGCTCGGTCACGTCACAGCCGGCGCTGCGAGCGCTGCGGACCGCGCGTTCCGGGGAGCGCAGGTGGGTCCGGGACCGGGAACGGGACCGGGAAAGGGAAGCTTCCCCCGGGGATTTGACTCCTCCGGGATGCGGCTCTCTCTCCGGAGCGCGGTTCCCCTGCTCCTTGTCCCTGTTGAAGGTGTCACACGTTTGGAAGTATCGGCGTCACGGATGGGGCTGGCTCCTTKCAGGGGATCATGAAGAGGCCACTGGATCCAGTGTATCCTGGTGGGGTCGCCGCCGGTCCTTGGAGCGTTTATAGTATATATATATTATATGTGTGCACACACAAATACATGTATTATTATATTTACATAAAATATATATGTGCGTATTATGGGTGTATATGGATAATAAACTGATGTTTTATGTATTTTATATATGTATATATGTACGTGTACGTAATACGTGTACACAGACAATATGTGTATATCTATGTATTTGCATATATGTGTGTATATGTATATAATGTATGTGTATTACATAAAATAACATATACATGTATGTATATATGGTGTGTATTAATACATGTATATATTTATATACATAAAATATACACGTTATAAGTATACCTAAATGTATGTTATATATAATAATATAGAGCATCATTGTATACATGGTATATCACATAATACACAGTATCATTAATACAATTATCCATACAATGCACCAAAGTAATACTACATATTAATGACATAATAATACCACCTCTATTGGTTCTGTATAAATTGTGTATATTAATGCTAGCAATATATTAATGTTTTAATAATGTTGATMTATTAGTATGATGTTATAGGATGTRATATGTAACGTCTAAGATTAATTCCATAACATATTTGATTGTATACRCGATGCAGTGTTACATAATATGTATGACATTATATATACATATACACAATATATATGCAGAATATCTTATCATTAGTTATTACTATTATTTAAAAAACTCTCTTATGAAGTTTATGTCATGGTCACAGTTGCTTGTGCAAGTTTTGTATCGTACTCAGAACAGGCCATTAACCAGCAACCTGCTGGCTGTCATGTAAATAATCTGAAATTTGGGGTCTGACCTTGGACCAGYGTGTGCAATGCACACTCCTGGAGGGATTGCTGACCAAAATGTGTCGCAGATGGGGATGAAGTGGTACTTCCATCCTTTCTGGGATGGAATGCAATGTGTTTATGTCATTTGCCCCAGATTACTGTTCTTTGGAGGAGACAATGCATGGAAACATGCATTGATTGATGGACCACTCCACAGATACACCTGATTATTACTATTAATACCATATTACTGTTGATGTCTTTGAATTTTGAGTTGTTGCAGGAACCTTCTAGATTTATGTGCATGTGCAAGATGTTTTTCTTGTCTTTTGCAGACCTCCTCTGCACATCTATTGGGATAAAAGCTGCAGGATTTGCTGTCCCTACTKGCATGGGCTCCTTGGTCTGTTGCTGTGGCTCTTATTTTCCTATTCAGCATTTTCTTGGTAGGTAAGCAAGTGCAGACTGCCAGAAAATTTGATTTACTCAATGGTCATAGCTGGTTTTGCATGAGGGGCACCAGGAGACAGGTGTTTTGAATGCCATCAGCCTGCAGTCTGATATTTGCACCTGCTTGCTTCTTCTATTGTCTCTCAGCTGTTGCTCAAAAGTAAATACTTGGTGAAAAGAAAATCACTCCTGCTTGTCTTTTCCTTGAGTGAGGCTAAGAAAATGTTTATACAGATAATTATCTCATCTAAATAATGGATAGTTTTAGTGTCACAACTTTTTCAGCAGATGAGGATTTRTTAGGTGATGGAAATTCTATTTACAGGAATGAAATCCAGCTTGGGTTTGCAGATGAGAGCATGGGCCAAGCCCAGACTCAAAAACATCATTTGTTAAAACTGTTCTGTAGCATTGTCGTSTAGGGGAAGGTAAGTTCTCACGGTTGCAAGCAGTCCTCTTTATATTTATGTATTACATACATTTATGTATGTATTAATTAACCATTTTCCTCAAACAGATCTTCATAATTTGGGGTAGTCTAAAGAGAGATTCAGAATAATTATGTGGAAGGTTTTTTGCGTTTTGGTGTCTTCCTAATGAAAGATAGAGTAGGGATGTGTGTAGGACCTGAATGCTGTAAGGCAGCAAACTATTTGGTTTCATCTGTGATGTTTTCGTACTTGATCCAGCACAGCAAGATGAGTAAATTCCTCTGATTAAAACCACATTTCTGTGGGGACGGAGCCCTGGTTGCAGCCCTGTGAAGCCAGAGCTGCTCTGTGCTTTATTCTGGGTTAAATGCAGCGGGTCTGGCTGCTCTCCTTCCTCAGGCTGCATCATCTGAACCCGRGGAGCTCAATGCCATCTGACAGTGCCTCGCCTGCCTTCAGGGCTGCATCTCAGTCCTCGCTGTGCTGATGGAAGGGCAGAGTGTGACCAGGGCCTGTGTGGAGATCCAGTAAATCAGGATTAAACCTTCTGGTCTTTTTGTAACTGACCTTTCAGCAGCCCTTGGTATCATCCTGCTTAGGTGAATAAATAGGTAGACAGGACTCTGTTTTCTTCAGATTACTTATGAAAACATCCAGCCAGTTTTGTGCTCACCCTTTCAGCACATTCTTTCTTCAGCTGCAGTACTGGTCAATGAATTTGCTTTCCAAAGGTAGAATTGCTTGTAATTATAAAATAATTATATTTTTTATAATAAATTTTATAAACRTTATAAGTTAAAATAACTGTATTTAAAATAAATTTATAAATACAAATTATATAAAAAATGGCCTGTAATTATATTRTAAAATTGGTAAGGAAGTTAAAGCRTTGCTGGCTGATTTATTTCTGTGAGATCTAAAGCTTGGGCACTGATGTTATTTTCTTAATTCCCCTTTGGCTGATGCTTTGGGTAGGGGTTGTCCTCAGGAAAACTGAGTATGGAGGGTTATAAAAAAGGGGATATATATACAACTAAACTGGAATTGTTTTATGCACATGTGTGGAAGGCAGGTTGGGATCTATGGAAATCTGGCTTTACTCATTCTGCTACCCACAGAGCAATTTGAGAGATCTTCATTGTTTGGAATGCTGGCTAGGCTGACAATGAAAGCGTTCTTAAAAAACTTGTCAGAATGCAGACTTTAAAAAAAAAAATTCCCATTTCTCTCTTGCATGCAATCAGGCCGGCGTGCTGCAAATACTTCATGCCAAAACTGCACCCATTCTGGAGATTTATTTATTGTAGATTTAAAAATGTCTACATCTGACTGAGGCTCTTACTGTCATCCAGACTTGCGTTTTCCCGACAGGTTCCAAGCTTGTTCTCACATTTGGTGTGTAAAATCCCAGACAGTTCCRTTTCCACCTGGCAAAGAGAAACAAATGCAGCGGCTTCCAAGGACTGAGATCTTTGCCAGTGTGTGCCAAGTCACTGCKCGGTGACAGGAGGTTTTCCAGCTCTTCCCCTGCAGCTGACTCTCACTAACAACTGCAGTGTGTGCAGGAAGATTGGTGGGGCAGTATCCTGTCACCCATTTGATTTTTATTGTGGTTGTGGCTTGGAATTGCAGCAGTTCAGAGTTCACTATGCTCTTCCACAGTGGTTATGCTGGCTAAACGGTCCACTTTTAAAGAAAAAGAGCTTTGTGATACTAATACTGAGAGATAACAGTGGTTGCATTAGGTTCTTTTTTATTGACCTTTACCTAAAATGTGCTTACCAGTTGCAATGTGGTCCTGCTTACTCTTAAGCTGTTTAAAATTATGACTTTATGTTGTGTGTTTAGCTTCAGGTAATAGAACTGCAGGTGAGTCAGGCTTGAAACTGAGCAAAAGCAGTTTGGCTTTGGGTTAAAGAGATTTGATTTGATTAGATTTGATTTGTAAATTCTGGTATCATGTGTCATGTCTGCTGCTAAATCACCATGCAGACTCCCTTTGGCTTCGGGTTTTTTTTTTAGTCCCTGAGTCCTAAAATGCCTTGTAAAGGTCACATTAAAACATAAGTTTGGAGGACAYGCTGTTGTTATTAATGTTATTAGGAACAGACTCCGCCATGGCACCCTTCAGTAACACTCAACTTACTTAAACTCTCAGAAGTATCACAAACCCATCAATCAATTTGCTGTTGCAGAAAGCACTTGGGGCATTGTGAATGATTTTAAYACAACCAAGTTAAATTGTCTTGGCTGCAGCCTTTTACTCACTGCAGAACTCGTTACATTAATATTCTGATTAGGTACAGATTAGTTTTTTTGATGGAGTATTTCGGGTAAGTAGAATATGTCAAACACTGCAGCGAGATTACAGAGGTTCAAAGCACAGCACTTTGCATTTTTTAAATACATAATTCCAGCTGGCATCAGTGCAGTTGGAACAGCATTTATGTCAGTGTTTGTGTTAGGGAATTTAAAAGGGGCATTTCAACAAGAAAACATGGGTGTTTTGTTGSTTTTTTTTCATGGAACTGCTGGGTTTTGAGCTGCACAATGTTTCTGGCCTGCCACAGAGTAAACCATCTCCCTGATGAATGTGTTCACGCCGTGAGCATAAAAAATCCCGGGAGAGCATTTTGATTGTGTGCACTTTAGAGCCGTGATAGAAGCATCACATTTACCCTGACATTAAACTTCACGAGCTGTAACTTGGCACAGAACAAGCTTTTATTTTTGCCTGAACAGGACGATGGTGCTTTGTTTCCTGAGCAGAGCCCTACCACGTGTGAGGCACTCACCCAGCCTTCTGGGGAGACGGCTCTGCTCAGCCAGCACAGAGAAGCCAGTGCTGACTTTATTCACCAAGGTAAGAGCTGTTTACGCAATAAAGCTGGCAAAACTCTGTCTACCGGCTTTGACACACAGGAATCACAGATTAAATGGCTTGTCCTTGTTTTTTTTTCTCCCTTCAGAGTTGTATTGGGTGTTTTATCAGCGGCTTTGTGCACGCCAGGTTTTGCAGCACGGTCTTGCTATCATTGTAAAATGCAAGAATTAGCAACCAAMAAAGATTTCAGTGCAGTTGTGCCTCAGTGATGCTGTGGTTCATTTACTGGTTGAAGATTTGGCCCAGCTGCCAGTGTTTCACCCCAAAAAGGGATAACAGAGACGAGTTATTTTACATAATCTGCCAAGCACAAGCATCAGCAGTCAAAGCAGGCTCTTCAAAGTACTCAATGTTTGATTTCAGCACCACCTGTGAGACTGTAAAATGTGTCCAATAGTGTTGGCAGCACATGGGGACAAAAATGTACCTGTTTTACTCCCTTTTTGCTTTACTGGCAGCACATGAAGTGCAGGTAGGATTCTTAGAAAAACATGAGGTGAGCAGGGAGGGTCATTTTTGGGCTGTCACATCCCATTAATTGTTCTCAGTTATTGCACTTTCATGAAGGATGGCACAGGATGGGTTACGCTGCATTTCTGTGGTGGTTGCAGCCCTTAAGAAGARAATGACTACAAATGCAAAGCTCTGAGAGTTCTGACATCAATGTGGTGGCTTTGAATGTGATTAAAATAATTTCCTCCTCCTGAACAATGTTCATTCCATCACTAACCATACTGGAGTGTTTAAACTGCGGCAAAAGGTTAAAAATATCAGCTAAACATCTACTGAATAATCAAAACCATACTTTAAAGTTACAGCTTTCTGTCACCCTGCCCAGTTCAGCTTCATTCGCAATTAAAATGGGGTAAGGTAGGGAATAATGCTCTTACCTTTGGGTTAATAATTGATAAAAAAAAAGTTCTTTGTGTCTTAAAATTTCCTGCTTGTAAGGCACTATGTGAAATCAGCTTTTCTAATTGCAGACATCCAGCAGTTCTCCAAAATGGCCTTTTGTTAGAGGTGTTTTTAAATTTAAATGTTAACTGTTAACTTTAAATGTTCACCGGCAATTGCAAGGCAAAGCACAGGGTATAAAAAAAATTAATCTGCCCTGTTACTTACGCTAATAAACCCCTTTTCTGCCTCTTTCTTGTTTTTAATAAGGAGAAGAGAGGGGGAGAAGGCAGAAGGGAGCTGTGACTTCTGCAGCAAACTGATAGAAGCTACCAAGGTTTCCCCTTGTTTACACTTTTATGACAGCACCAGCATTCGTGCTTCAGTTTTAAAAAAAAAGCCTTTTTCTTTTTTTCCCTGCAAGGTTGCTGTTACCTCAGAGCAGTTCCCCTGTCCATCTTTTTTGTGCAGCTGTTCGGGTGCTGATGCCAGCACAAAAGAAGCAGTGGCAGGAAGTTGGGTCTGGTTCCTTCAGCATCAGTGCCAGCTTGGATGGCTGCACAAAAACTGCAGCACAAAAGGCAATTCTCTGTAGTAACAGAGCTGTCCTTTCCAGCAGGTGTGTTGACTATCAGGCTGAGCTGTCAGCACAGCATAAGTYACTTTGGGAAGGGTTTTTTTCACTGCCTGAACAGTAGAAGTCCCTTTTGCTGGCACATCTCMGAGAGAAGATTGTCCAAGACAGCTTTACCCAGGCAGCCCAATTACAAATTAATTCAAAACAAGTGATGGCAGAGATGTGGTGCTGCACTCTTCTACTGAAAAATATGTACTAATATAAATGTAATTTTCAAAGAGCTTTCACTGTTCACTAAAACAGTTAACTTTYGATTTTAAACCTAGTGCCTAAGCTTGCCATGAGAGTTAAACTATGTCTTTTTCCTAAAAGTTAGCCTACTTTGTCAGATGCAGTTATGTTAGAAAGCTCTCCACAGGCCTAAGGGAACCAAGTGTGTCCTATTTTAACTGGAAGGAGCCTGGAGTGTTTCAAAAGTGATGTGTAGGGTTCTGGGTCATTCTTTCAGTCACCAGAATCTGTTAGAGCAGTGCCTGCAAAAGCAACCAGAACCACAAAGAGCACAGCATTTCATCCTGCATGGTTTTCACAGCTTGTCTTTGCGGGAAAGATAATTTAGATTAGATGTGAATTAAATTAGAGTATTTAACCCAAAGTAATTCACATGCAGGAACTAAAATATAGCTGTTTCAGGTTAGCTTCACATTTAAACAAGCCCTAGGAAGGCTTCAGTGAGAGAGAAGGAGATCTTTTTCAGCTGTGGAAGGTGTTTTGTGGCAGAGGGACRTGAACATCATGTTCACCACCATACACTTTGTGAATTATGGCCAAATTCTGCTGTGACAAGCATTGAAGCAGCATTTTGTGAGTTACTTCTTCAGCCATGGACTGCATGGTCAGCAGGAGTCAGATGAGCAGCTGAAGCTAAAGACCAGGGAGTTCTCARAAATGGGAGGTTTTCTTTGGCTCCATCACAGCTCCAAGCACTGCAGCTGCTTGCCACTTCTCCCTGCTGGGGGTTGCTCTCCTTCCAGCTCTCCAGTTTGGAAGGTCCTGCCTATTTTTTTCCAGGCAAAGACATCCAGGTTATCATAAATTATCTCCTTTTCCTGCTTGAGCCGAGCCAAATGCCTTGATCTGAGACAGGCTGGAAGTTACCTGTGTGACTCTCTCWTTCCTCTCCTGGCAGGATTGGTGCCAGCAGTTGTCTTCATTTGATGGTGATGGTGCTTTGAATATGCACTGCTGACCAAAATGAGGGGTCTGTGCAGGGCCTTTCAGATTGTTCCCTTGGATCAGCTTTTGGAAGTCTGTTCATTTGCTCCATTTTATTATTATTGCTCGTTGTGTTTGAGAAATAGAATAGCAAATTATTAAATTCAGTGGCTGGGCAGGTTTTGGGGTTTTTTTTCATCCATGCTGCATTGATAAATTAAGTTTTAGAAAGCCCTAAGTGTGCTTGGTACAGAGGAGGGAATCTGTATTTACAGTAATGAACTTTTTTGTTCCACTGTATACTTTAAATTACTCTGTTTTCTTTCAGAAACCATGCCCTCTGTGTGATGAAGCCAAAGAAGTTCTTGAGCCATACAAGAGAAGGGTAATGTRTGGCAATTGCATGTATATTTTCCACATAAAAAGAACAGTTAATCAGCATTCTTTCTTTGTAAAAAGAAAATTGCTTGGATTTATTTGCATCTGTTATTCTCTCGTGGGTGACCTCTTCAAGACAATTTCAGCACTGATTTCCATAAAACTCATTATCCTAAGCATTTTGTGACAATGCTGCTCAAGTAAGTATTGGCAAACTAAACCAACATGCACCGTGCTGCAGTGGTTCTTGAAAACACTGATTTTGTAAATGCTATTGCCCAATCTGAAGGAGGGGTTTGCCACTTTCATGAGGCAGGTAATGACATAATTTAGGAAGGAYGTTACTAAGTGGGGCTTTGAGTATTTGAACTACGCGTGATTGTAATTTTTGCCGTTCTTCAATCAGGTTTTGATCTTTCTGTTGAAAGATGAAACTTTTAATGGCAGCACTAAGAGCTGTTGCCCTCTGCTGCCAGACAGGCAGCTGTCCTGTTCCCAGCTGGGTGTTTGGTGAGGTTGATGCTCACAGGAGAGTGATTCTGTGTAGTGGAACAAAAATATCCTGGGCTGGGAAGGGACACCTTTGTGGACAAGCAGCCTAGGGTCGTGGCTGCACGTACTCTGTGCTCAAAAACCCAAACACTTAACCTAAAACACAAAGAAAAAACCCCAAATCTACAAGAAAACACCCTTGCATTTCTGAGAGAAAGATTGGCCAAAAGACAAGCAGGTATTTATTGTTTTCCAGTGTCCAAGTAGGAATTGACCCATTTATTTTCTGTCACAGTTTATTCTGCAGGAGGTGGATATCACCCTTCCGGAGAAYTCGGCGTGGTATGACAAATACAAATACGACATTCCTGTTTTTCACTTGAATGGGAAGTTCCTAATGAAGCATCGAGTGGACCTTCAGAAGTTTGAGGACTGGCTCACAAAGCTGGAGCTGCAAAGTGGTGGAAGCCAGTGAAGGAAATGCAGCTGGTGTGGATCTCAAAGTTGAAATGTACTGTGGACTGTGGAAAAAAAGTATTCATCATCTGGCCTTAAGTTTCTTAAAACAAATGGTATTCRAGTTCAAAATCTGCAGTGGCTTGTGCTGTGTTTTGTGTTTAACACCCAGCCCAGCTGCACCAGGAGCCTCCTTTTCATTTGCTGTTCTTGTAGACTGGCTTTTTGCTGACAGAATCAGAGAACGGATAAAGTGAATTCTGTTCGTGAGGGGTTGGCATGGCCAGGTTTTAGTGGTGGGAGGTGGCACAGGGGTGGTTTCTGTGAGAAGCTGCTGGAAGCAGCTCCGGGATGGACACTCTGCGATATCCAAGCCCTGAAGTGAGGCTGTGGTGCCTCTGGGATAACAAGATATGAAAGGGTGGACAAACAGCCTTCACAACACCAGAGCAGGGTGAGAAATGTGAGAGAAACTGCTCTGCAGACACCAGCATTGGGAAGGAGCAGAAGGAAGGGCTCCAGGTGCTGGAGCTGGGCTTCCCCTGCAGTCTGTGGGGCAGCTGTGCCCCTGCAGCCCTTGAAAGTGGCCAGGGCAGCAGAGAACCCCCTGCAGCCGCTGCAGAGCAGGGGAATGTGCCTGGAGGGGGCTGTGAGCTCCTGGGAAGCTGGTGGGAGCAGTTTCCTGGCAGGACCTGTGACCCTGAGGGGACACACACTGGGGCASCTCAGGGAGAACTGCACCTGTGGGAAGGACTCACCTTGAAGAAATTCATGGAGGACTCTCTCCCATSRGAGRGACCCCACACTGGAGCAGGGRGAGAGGATGAGGAAGGAGAGAATGTTTGTTAAAATTACCATAAACCCCATTCTCCACCTGAACCACTAAGGGGAAGGAGGAAGGGGAAATGGAAGTGGTGCTGAGCCTGGGAAGAAGGGACGGGTAGGAGAAAGGTGCTCCTAAGATTCTCTTTACCCTGCTTTTAAGACTTCTTTTTCTCTTTACCCCACTCTGATTRGATTGGTAATGAACCGATTTCCCTAAGCCAAGTCTGTTTTGCCTGTGACAGCGATCAGTGAGTGATCTCTGTTCCCATCCCAACCTGTGTTTTGTCTCCCCTGCCCAGCTGGTGAGGGGACTGATAGAGTGACTTTGGTGGGTGCATGGTATCCAGCCAGCGTTTGGACATTGTTATGTATGTAGGAGACTTCCTTGAGGAAGTCTAGGAGCCTACCCTAAATGATAATTTAAATGGAAAAGAGGACATTTACTTCTAAGTTAAAATAACACTGATTAAAAACCACACACCCTCACTGGGGTTGTGTCTGTAGAATGATCATCAGTTTGATGCAGCTCTTGCTAACACCCAACACTGAAATAGTTCATTTTTCACATTTCAGTTCTGTCTGCAGCACAACTGCAAATCCATTTATCATGTGGCAAGAATGCCATTTTATCAAGGATTACTGCAGTTGTGTTAGAGCACAGTTGGCAATGCAGGCATGTGAAGGAGACAGAATGCCCAAGTTTAGTACATTTTCAGGAGGAAAAGGATGACAGATTCAGGAAATTCAACTATTTCAAGTTAAATAGCCTGTAACAGACTGGAGAAAGTTGCTGGTATTTTTTTATCTACTTAGCAGATCCTTTCAAACAGACACTAATCCCTACCTGCTGCATCTCTGTTCTTATCATCGTGATATTCAGTCTTTTCTCATCTCTCACTAGGAATTTAAGCGGTTTCACCTGACAGATGTGTCTCATTGAGGGCAGAATCCAGACACAATGTCCAGCAGGATCAGCAAACTGAAATACAGTAGGAATCAGTACTGAAGTGTGGTTTAATAAAAGCTGACCTGCTGTGGTGAAAATGGCATCTTCCTTCATGGCCTCACCCTTCGGTGTCTTTAACATTTGACAGATAATCTGCAATCCAGCTTTCATGTAACCCCCAAGACGAAAAATTTCTGGGGCGCGAGAAGCAAGAAATTAAAACTTCCTTCTGTCTTAGCAGCTTGAGTCCTCTCAGGCTGGGGTCTGAAACTCCCCAAGATTTCCCAGGAGGGAGACCTGTGCCATTTTTACAGCAGAGAGCCTGAGGTAAGTTCAGCCAAATCATCGATCCACAGTGGTTTCCATCACCATTAGCAGAAGAAGAGGACTTTAGAGACAAAAACTTCTGTAGTTCGTGCAGTTCATGATGCTACAATCAAAATTCCAGCTGTACCACTGCTGTCAAATAAAAGTTCTGAATTCCCTCTGTGTCAGCAAGCACCACTTGCTTTTCTTCTGTGGTCTGAGATAATTTAGCGGGCCAAGGTTTTTCCTTACTGGAGTTTTGTAATAAGAGAAATGCACAGAGTAACTCAACCATAGATAGCTCAAGGGCTCTTCTGAAATGTTACGGCATTATCTCAAAGATATGGAAAACAGAGGTCATGTGGACTTGCCCCATTTCCCAAAATATGTAACTGACAGAGACTGGCAGAGCTGTCAGAGAGCATTTTGCCTTTATTTTATATTTAATAGGGTCTGTTTTGGGAAGGGAAGAAAAAAAAGCTAAAAGCAAACGTCTTAATCGTTGTTCCTTTTTTCTTCCGTAGCCAGTGCCAAGATACTTTTCCCCCTTTATTTTGTAACGTGAACGATAACAGGATTTCCATAATAACTTTTGTCTGTTGTGTAGCCTTTATGGGTGAGATGGAGCTTTTCAGCCAGGGCTGTGCTGCCAAACACCTTCCAGTGGCTTTACTGTTCCACACTTAAGGGAGAGCTCTTCCTACCAGTTTGGACACAGGAATTGGAGGTGGGAATGTGTCAATGTGGAGCAGCTGGAAGGAGGAGCTGGGATGTGTTTGCTTCCAGATAAAAGCACTCACTGAAGGACGAGGTGAGGAGCAAAGCCCTGGCAACTTAATTTTGGATTTTAGGTGCTGCTGCAGGTTTCTCCTTGCAGAGTTAGATTGTGGGGAGGCTGCTGAAAGTGTTACTCCCTTCTCTGTTAACTCCTCTGAGGAACAAATAAATAAATACTGAAATAAAAACCCAGAGCCCACCCACCCTCTCTTCCAAAGCCACCAGCCCTGCTCGGTGCAATAAGACACAGAATTCTGTCTTCACATGAGGGTTCTGAGCAGCAGATCACACAGAGACGCATTTCAGTGCCATCCTCCGTCTTCCCTGCAGTTATCCCCCCTAAAAATAACGATGTGATTTTGTGACCCCGTAGGCAAAATAATGCATTAACCTTGGTGGGTGTGGGACTTCACCTCAAATAGTTCCCTGCTTTTAATTTATTTTGGCATGTGGGGAGACTTTGTGACTTGGGGGTCTACCACCTTCATTTTCCAAAAGCAAGGAAGGATGCATCATACATAAATTGGAGGTTTTGGGGTTTTTTTTCCTTCTTTTTGCATATAAGAAATGCAGCAGTCTCCCAGCCCATGCATCTCGCTAATCGAATGTGTTAAAGTGAGATAGATATTAAAATGAGAAGGCAAATGCCCCTGCTGGATATATATTTATGGAGCAATATGCAACTTGGTGAAAGCTGGCAATTTACTCTTTTGGCAGRAGTGCAAAACCTCGTAGTGCACTATCCCTGTAATGCAGAAGGAGTTGGAACTCAGGATGGATTTATTCCCTATTTCTGGCCAATTAAAAAGCACATACACAATGCCCCATCTTCTTCCAGTGGCTATAAAAAAACAAATACCCACAGGGCTTGCTTGCTTCCTGATATGTTCTACTCCTCTGGCTCTTTCTTTGTGTCTTTAAATTACACACAAGACACAGAAGAAAATGCCTCATTTCTTCAGGCACAGCACTTTGGGCACAGCAGTGTCTTCCTGCCCAAACTGCACTAATAAATGTGGTCCATAATCTCAGATTCAGCTGTAATCACGTGGCCAGCAGGATTAACCACACGTGGAAGTGAACAAAACTCCATGTGCAAATGTTTACAAGATCATATCTCTCTTTATTAAAAATTTAATTTCAGTGACAATATTATTTTTCCAGAAGTTTTGCTTTATGCTCTACCAATAAGAGCTCTTCTTTTTTTTTTTGGTTTTTTGTGTCATGACCTGTTGTCAAGAAAGCTCCATCCCATTCTTGTGAAGCTGCTTTACCTTTTGCATCCAAACCTGGGTTTTTGGAAGTCAGGTCTGGAGCTGTGAGAACAGAACAGTCTCCAGACAGGGAACTTGAATAATTAATGGCTTGCAC
>NW_026623582.1:202264-214391 GCF_030028575.1 Malurus melanocephalus | reverse complement strand
AAACAAACAAAAAAAAAGAAAACATAACAAAAACTAAAACCAAACTCCCCCAAAACATGAAGAACAACAAAACCATGCTCTGTACTCTATCCTCAGTTCCTGTACCATTTCAGAACTGATTCTGGTCTTGATCTGGATCTTCCAGAGAGAACTGACACATGACCATGCTATCCAAGGGTAGAATGAGTTCCTACAGGACATAAATGCTCTCAGCTGCCTGTCTTGTCCATAGAATGAACTTCAGAGGTTGAGGGCACTCCAGACCTCCCTAATTTCCCCTCAGTGTTGCCTTCTGGGGTGCACGTGGTTCATCACAAGAATAAAAAATAAAATTCTCTCAAGCATGCACAAATGTCACTGAAATGAGACACAACKGCATCCTCTCATCC
Organism: Malurus melanocephalus; assembly: GCF_030028575.1. NCBI lineage: Eukaryota > Metazoa > Chordata > Aves > Passeriformes > Maluridae > Malurus > Malurus melanocephalus. The sequence continues at coordinate 214,002 of NW_026623582.1, read as the reverse complement.
ATTCTCCTGTGGAGAAGTCAGAAGGACTGTGAATGACATGGATTTCTAGAATGAACCTGGATACTCAGTCAGGGTGTGTAAAATTTAGGGTCTTGCTGCAGACCAGGTAGTTTTAGCCTGACACCTAAAGAAATGAGGCTTGGACCATGTAATCACATGTCAGTTCCATCCTTTTCCTTTCTTTCTCCCCTTCCTCAGCCTTTCCCAGGAATGTTTATTTAACCCAGAGACTGGTAGAACAAGGGCATCTGGGTGGGATTTTTTCTTAGGTTTTGGTAGTTCGTATTTTTTTTGTTTGGTCATTTTGGTTTGGGTTTTTCTTCAGCTGTGCCATTCCCTGAAGATCTGCTCCCAAAAASATGGCACACATCTCTCCATCCAGTGGAGAAGAGCAAACCTCTGTGAATTGTAGKGAGCTGGCTGCTGCCAAGCCAACAGCAGAAGGACAGTTCTGTGCTGACTGCAACATTTCAGATCCCTCATCTAGCAGGAATAACACAGAAAAAACACAAAAACTACGAAGTGACTTCACTGCCACTGCTGCTGGGGCAGGGAGTTTGTGGGATAAAGTACAGGCTCATTGATTTCATACCTCACGAAACAGCCTGTTAAGTTGGAGTCAAGGGCTTTAAAAGCATCACTGCAAGATTCAGGTGATTGAAGACAAAAAAAGATGATCAGAACCCACAGTTAAACAGATAGGTTTGAAGTGTGTGTGGTTCCAGATTGATAAATTTAATTTCTGTGCCAGGAGGGGACACGTCCATCACAACACGGACCCCGAGGTGCCAAGAGCTGTACCTGCTGGGRTCCAAGTGACTTTGTTAATGTTCCCCCTGCAGTGAAGAGCTGCATTTCTGCCTAATTTCCCTCTCCTGCCTCCTGCTCAGGTGCGCTGAGGGACTCGGACAGCCCGTGCGGGGCTCTCCCTTTTAACAAAAACACCTGTGTGCTGTTTCCATCTCCGCCTGGAGGTGCTGGGGGTGAACACGCAGCTGCAAATATCGGTGGGCTTTTTTCCTTCGCTGATAGGAGAGCAACCCCTCCCTGCCCCTGTAATTTGGCTTCTGGTACGATTTCGGCGCGTTTTGGTGCTTTAAAGGACAACTGTGCTCAGGGAACGCAGCAGTTTTACGAAATACCATCTCAGCCCTGACACATTCCTCAATTTCTGAGCAAAGCGAGCACGACAGAGGCAGTGAAATGTAGAGCTGTGGTGAGGCAAGGACAAATATCAGCCTTCGGGTTTATCCATCGCTATCTTTGGAACTCGGGGCTGTCATTTCCGATGAGTCTTGAACTGAGCCTCACCAGCTCGGACGTTTTCATTGACATCAGCACCGGAGCTCCGGGAAAGCTTTTTTTCTCCCCTCTCGGACCATCGAGAAGCGGCTGTTTGGAGGTTTTAACTCCTGCGCGCCGGGAAAATGATGAATCCCTTGATTTCTCGCACTATTCCGCTCAGAGAGCTGTCACTACCCGAGCGCTCCTTTGTGTCGCTGCTGCTCCGCGGGTACCGCCGGGGGAGGAGGAGGAGGAGAAGGAGGAGAAGGAGAAGGAGGAGGGGTTGGTGGCAGCGAGGTCCCGTGGCCACAGCCGAACCCAAAGCACGGAGCTGGGTCTGGCGGCTGCCGCTCGTGGCTCTTTCCTGTTTTTTTCGGGCTGCTTGTCCCGCGTTTTTGGAGGGACAGCCGAGGGTCCCGGTGGAGGAAGTAAGTGTAATTGGGCACATGAGGGTGGAAATGTGTGGCTACGAGGTGGGGGGTTTGCTTTTTCTGTGCGGGAATAAATTGCTGCTTCTTCGTTCTTGCTTTTCCACTCCCTGATGTTGTTGTCATTGCCATCATCATTTTGCGGTAGTACAACTGAGGTTTGGGTTTTAACTCTTTGGTCGAAGAAAATAAAGCAAAGCCACGTGAGSAGTGATAATGTCCAGCTTGAAGTGATCTGATTGCTCTTTCAGGCAGAATTACCTTCAGGGCTTTGGAGCCGGGGAGCAGAGAAACGCAGTTTCTTTCCCTTCCAGAGCTTATGACAAACTGTAGCCATTTTTGGGGTTCAGCCTAGGAATTCCACATCCCTTTGCCTTTTTTTATTATTTTTTTTTTTTTTTTTTTTTTTTTTTTTTTTTTTTTTTTTTAAGTGCCGGAGGTCTTACGGCTCTTTGCAGACATGAGGGGTTATGAGAGCTCCTCGGCAATGTCAGAGGAGTTTAACTTCCAATACAAAGCAGTTGTTTAAACTTAAATGTAACCCAGCGTTGCACCCTGACGGTGCATGGAGGATGTTTACCAAAGAGTGTCTCAGCTCTGCCCTGCGCAGGGCAATCCAGCCATTTCCAAATTGTCCAACCAGTGAAAGCAGAGCGCCTTCATCTATTAGAGATGACTTGTTTTGGCAAGGATGCTCACAGCCCGTCCAASCTCCACTGGAATAAACAGGAATAAACTCTCCCTCATGTCCGTGGGGTTTGGACCAGGGCACTGTGTTGGAAATGTGCTCTGCCAAGTGGAACTCTGTGGATGGCTCCCCTGCAGCCCCCTTGGCTGCTGAAAGCGGCGGGATAAGGTGGAGAGCGGCGGCAGAGCAGGATGTGGGTCTGTGGCTCGTTTTAGCTGAACACATTTGCTAATTGTGGGCGTGCTCCTTGCAGTTTGCGTGTCATTGATGTTTAATGAATTGCTGATGGCTCGGACTGCTGCTGTCTGCCAGGCTGGTGAGGCAAACTGCAGCCTGCCTTTCCGCAAAAATTGTTACTGTGGAGGAATTTTGGGGCGTGCGGTGTCAGCTCCGAAACTTCCAGGGAGTGGGATCTGGTGTGTGGGAGGTTCGGGTGTCAGACTCGYCTGGGAACACACAGATCAGCTGGCTGCCACATCTCCCAGACAGAAGGGACTCTGTCTGACTCCTGTTCTGATCTCTCACTCATCACAGGCTACAGGATTTCCCAAATAAGTTCTGCACGGAGCCTCTGACTCCTGTGAGGTCGCCCTTGCCCTTATGAACCGGCTCCGTCCATCGCAGGGGTCCCAGCAGGTTTGAGCCACTGCCCCGGGGCTCACAGGCCTGAGCTCTGAAAGGGTGAGTGATATCTTCTGCCTAAAATGTCTGTGATCAGGCTGAAATCCGTTTTGGTCCATCAAAATACAGTTTTGCATGTAATGCCCCGTAAAACACATCAGGATAATAGCAGTTCTTGTGGTGTTTGTGTTGGCACAGCCCTTTGCATGGGGATGAAACAGTGTCAGGGGCTTCTCCAAGTGACTTTGGACTTGTCTTTGGAAAGTTCTTTGTCCTGTCTGAGCTGTAAAGCAAAAATGGTTTCTACTGCTGWATTTGCAGCATTTCTACTTTCCTGAATTTGCTCGCCAGGCACCAGCCAGGTTTTGTTGCCCTGGCTCTGTTTTTAACGATGTTTTTCACACTTATTTTATATTCACATGCCCTTGCTGCTCCTGCTGCTAAGCTGACTCCTCTGACACTGTTTGTAATGTCCAAAACCTGCACTGGAGAGCATGAGGAGGGAAAGTGGGAGGGAAAGGGAAAGCAAACTCACCGTGGAAGAGAGGAAACCCGACGTGCTGCCGCTGATACAGGTGGCTTATCTTAAGACGATTTATCTGTGTCTGCTCTCCCAGTTCCAGCACCTTCCTGAATTTGTACAGACTCTCCCCCTCTGCAGGCTTTTGGAGATGAGTGTAGTATCAGGAACTTAATCTACATTTGAAAATGCATCTGCAGAGTATGTTGTTTGCAATCCTCCGGGGTCTCTTGATACAAGTTTTTAGGGGGRCTGTCTTTTCAAAGATGCTCTGAACGGATCCATTTTCAAATTACATATTACCCTAAATGTGACTCCAGCTAGCTGGAGCAGGCCCAGAAGAGTCATCATGGATGTGTTTCCCTTAAAATAAAACAGGGTATAGACCCATGAAAAGTATTTTGAGAGCATCATGAAAGTGGGCATGCAGATTTCYACTGCTGGGTGGGCGTCCTCCTTCCTTTATGGCAGCTGGCAGCCAAAAATGCTGCTGCTACTTGGACTCACGGGCTGAAAGGGATGAAAATTACGCTTGGTACAGTGCAGGAAGGTTTGTGACCAAATCACAGTGCTGARAATCACCAAAGTGGTAGTGAGGAGTAGAGTGCTTACCGAGGTATCCTTTTACTGCTCCTGTGTCATYTTTGCTGTGTCAGTCCCCTCAGGTGCTGTGCTGTAGATATTTGTTTGTGTCCTTACTGTAATACACTCTTCCACACATCACAAAATCTCATATCTCTGTGTCTGTAACCATTGAACCTGTTTCCACAGGAATGCAAAGCAGGAGGAAGGGAAAAAGAGCTGGTACCTCTTTTCACTTTGCGCTCAGTTAAACTTTTTGCAAGACCAGAATTAATTACTAATTCTAATTATACTTTGTGTCTTGGAGATATTGATGATATTTTCCATTTCACATTTATGCATCTCCAGCTTCTTCTTTTATTTTTTTTTTTTTTTTTTTTTTTTTTTTTTTTTTTTTTTTTTTTACTGCTGCAACAAAGCCAGCAAGGCTCTTAAACACTTTACTATTTTAAGCCTGCCAGCAGTCCCTTTGACTTAATTCAGCTGAGTGGCCCGGGGTGGCCTAGGGCAGTTGTTTAATATAAAATACTCTCTGTGCTGATGGCAGTCAAAGCTGTTGTGGTTTTGTCAGTGTTTGGGGGAAGAGGGGGGAAGGAGAAGGGAAGAAACTGTTTATTCCTGGCTTGGCCAAGCTCTTAAACTGTCAGGATGGGGATTCTGGTTTGTTAAAGGATCGTGGTGTTTTGGTACTTGCTTTCACCCTGAAAAAACTCTCATTTTGATGTGATGCTCATTCATTTCAAGCAGTTTTAGAAAGCCTTGTTCRTTCCCACAACACTTAATTGTAATAAAATCACTATTTATCTGCCTCAGATGTGGCTGTTTCTGACCTGGAGCGTGCCCATGTCTTGGAACTTCAGCATTCTTCCACACTTCCTTGTCTTCACCTTTTTCTACCTTGAGCTCTTGTACTTTCCTGGGTTATTTTTCCCATTTCCCGCCCCCCATTTTGCCAATATTTACATTTCACTCTGAACAGCTCAGGACAAGGATTTCAGTCACCCTCCTGTGTTTGTCCCCATGCTGGGACATCATCGTCTCCTGCTGTAGTGATCACCGGGATATTTCTTTTGTTGTCCTCAGGGAAGGGTGCCAGTGGAAAACTGCTTTGCTTCCTAGAAGGACTAGAAAACAAACTTTTTGGGGACAATTGAGAACCCAAAAATGTATCACTGTGAGTTACCAGTGKGTAACACACTTTCCATGGTGAGGAAAGGAGGGAACAAGAATGAGCACCGTGGCTAAAGGGAGTATAATCCTGACAGTGATGAGGGGCAACTGCAGCCGTTTTGGTTTGCTGAGCATCACCCCATAAATTTCTGACCCTGGGACCTTCCCATCCTTATTTCTGCCCCTCTCAGCAGTGACATTATTTAGAGTTGAGCTGGCACAGGCTGAGGAATGAAAAGCCTGCTCAAAAATTTATATTTGCCCAGTGCAAAGTTTCATTTGACGACATCTTTCCTGGCGAATTTTTGGACTAGGCAAAAGAAGTCAGGCTAGAACTGTGTGAATTCTGCTTGATATATTGATGTTGTAATGAATTTCCATCTAACAGCARCGTATTTGTAATGTTCTCTTCAGAGAAATTAAGATTATTACTGTGCTTCTTTCCTAACATCCATCTTTCTCTTGTTGCTGTCACTCAGTTTGAATTGCTCATGCTGCAGATTAGCAAAATCAGACTTATTCCTGCTGGTGAAACCCAGTGCCTGACATCCTGCTATCTCAAAATATACAGAAAGGATGAGGGGGCTGTTTTTAGAACAGATTGTAGCCAAAAAGCTTGTAACAGCATGAACTGACAAAGAAAACAAGGCATATTTTAAAAAAAGTGATGGGAAAAGAATCTTTCAATTCAGTGATAAATTGAATTTGTGAACAAATCTGTCGCTGTTATTACCACGTGGTAACATGCATGTGTATCTGTTAGTCTTTTGGCTATTTCTGTTTTTTGCTGAATTTGATAAACTAATCTTTGGTCCCCAGCACTGAAGTGACCAGAATAAGGCATCTGTATTAAATTTAAAGGCTAACTCCATCAATTTTAGCCATCTCCAGTTATTGAAAGTATTATGTAAACAGTTTTAAAATGYCATTTCCTAAGAGATTCTGAATTACCTTTAGGAAGGTGTTGAGCAAGCTTCTTCCACMTCACTTTGGAGGTTTGGGAGAGCAGAGTTTTGGGCACTCAGTGGCAGCAGTGGCAGGGGAGATGCAGAATTGTTGCCCATTCATAGGGGAGTTGTCCTTTCTCAGCCTTTTAGGGTCTGCTGGTCAAAGCTAACAAAAAAAATCATGATTTTTGGGTGGGCTTTGGCAGATAAATAATCACTATAACTCCAGCCAGTCTTCAGAAAAGTAATTTTCATTCAGCCAGGTTTTTAAAAGAAAGAGGGATTGATTTCTAAATTCAAATATCCATGATTTTAAAACATATTAACTTTTAATTCAGTATTTTCGTCCTAGTGATTACTCAAAATGAGTTTTATATTTTGTATTTTGCTTTCCAGGCTGGTAAGTGACTTTTCCTTGTWCTTCTGCCCCTTTTTTGGATTGAATCCTGCTCTCTGCACCTCAGTGACTGTGTCGAGAAATTTGCTCTCTGGCAGGCACAGCCAATGTAAACTCAAAAAGCAATTTCTAGRCAGTTTTGAACATTATGCCCATAATATTTTTTTAATCAGAAATGCATAAGAACTTCAATTCTGCTATCTCTGTGAGGATAATATTAGCAGAGTTCTCATAATCTTTGCTCTGTTCTTACTTGAGCCTTAGCTTTGTGTTAAGAGCTCTTCTGGAGGCATTCCATAAAATTAAGTGGAGATTAAAACTAATTGGTTTCTATGTAAGTCATTGTAAAAACCTGAATAATAAGTTGAGGAAATTGTCTTTCTGAAAGGGTTTTTTTTTTTTTTTTTCCCCTGCTGTTGAAAAATTTTATCACAAAAGAGTTATTGTCCTCTCCCATCTCATAACACTTTTCATAACGGCAAAAAATAATTTGTTGTGTGTTTTAAAACAAAACTGTAAACAATGGATACAAGAATCAATGTCATTATTGAGCATCCTTTGTATCCCCAAAGTTTCAGTGATGAAAAAGCCAATTATGAGAGCACTTCCAGTATCTCATCTATTATATTTTACTGTCATTATTCATGCTGAGTTTCTGTCTGGAAGGACAAAAAAAATGCAGATTTCAGATCTGATCTGCACGTTTTGAAAATCCCATGGAAAAATGAAGGAGGAGGTGACTCTGTGGTGTAACATGGGACAGGAAATGTCACAGTTTTTAGGGGCCAAACAGAGCATTTTGGGACCTTTGCTGCTGTCCACTGGTGCTCATCTGAAAGAATGTATGGGCTGAATTTCCCTGCTTAGGAACAACTTTTTCTTTATTCCCCATTGTCTGCAGACAGATTATTTCCATAGTGAGAAAAAGTAAGAGGACTGTAGGATTTTCTGCTGGTTACCAAATCCCTACAGTGGGATTTTCATYGCGACTTCTCTGATTTTTGAGTCTTTTCACTTCTGTTTCCTTGTGGAGTAGCTGAGCCTTAGTGTTCTCAGCTGAAAATACTTTTAGAAGGGATTAAATAAGGCACAGGAGTCAAGGCACTTTTGAAATGCATGGCATTACTATCTGGAATAAATCAGATTTGAAATAATCTGAAATAAGTGCCCCTGTTAGGAATAGTTTTTAATTTAATCTACATATAATAAAAATCAAGAAATACGATGGCAAGGGAAAAAATGTTTACACGTCACCAGGTAAAACTTAGGTGACTACTTTTACTAAAATTCCTAGGCTTCCTCATACTCTGTTTTACTCAGTTGATTTTAGCTGTTAGGTGTCTGTTGCCCAAATATTTGGTCCATGCTAAAGTTGCACAAGATTAAGTAATTTTCCAGTGTTTTGTTTGCTCACAGTTAAATCAGCAAATCTGATGATCATTCAGATTTTCTTCTCTAAGATGTATGAATATTTTAAATGGAAATCCTTGCTGAATGATGTTTGTGTATTTGATATCAATAAAGGATTACAAATTGACCTGTGAGCCAGAGGGGGAGAGGCTGAAGGACTTTCTCACTTCTGGTCCTTAACAGTCTGTAGGAGAATCTTCAAGTTTCTGAAAGGAAGGGGAAAAAAAAAACCAACCCAATTTATCTTTGAAAATGGTGGTTATTAAACAATTTTTTTTTTTCAAAAAAAAGAGGAAAAATTAAGCTTGATACTAGCATAAACAGAATTTTGGAGCATAACAGAAATCTTTTCTCCATCCCGCCTGGTTACAGGAGTACATTTACTAGTGCCAGACTGAGACTGGCTTTGGTTACTGATAGCAACCACCTCCTCAGGCTGATTTCTGTTGTTGAACAGGTGCCCAAAAGCCTGGGGTTATTTTGATAAAAGTTGGTGAAATTATGCAGTGATGATGGAGTTTGAATCTGTTATGAGAGAGAAACTCATCATCCTCTCACTGAAGTCGTATGCAGAAATAACCCAAGAGTTCAAGCACAGGGTACTCCACTCCTGCAGCAACCTGTAGCAACTTCTGGGCTCAGATTTTCGTGCATAATTTTCTGGATTAAACACTTTTAAACTTCAGGCACTATGCTTTAAATCAGTCTCTCAAACTCTTCTTAAAAGAGCACCCAGGGTTTTTTATTTTCTTGCCAGGGAACTTCCAGCACCGTKCAGGGCTTTGGTAAAGTTTCAGATCTGTAATTTTCATCGTGTTGTGGGTCTGATGACGAGGTCTGCAGGCATGACCTGGAATGATGATGATTCCCTTTTAATGGGGTGACCCTCCCTTTTTAAGCAAGGTGGAGTGGGGGTGTTATCCCACAACTGGCTCTCATTGATAAGATATTCATTGGGATGTGGCAGTAAACACAAATGAATAAACCCTCTTGAGAAGCTGTGGCAGCCCAAGTAGTCTGAAGCTTTTTAGAACTGGTATTTTCTGTGCTAAAACTAGCACAGAAAAAAAGAGTTGCAGTCCTGCAATGGGATTTTATCCAACATTTTAACTTTTATCCAGTGATCAGGTCATGGCATCGTGTAGTGGCTGCCAGTCTCCATTAGGACCATCTCCTTTATTCCTTTTACTTCTCTCTGAAGCCCTTGTTCCACATTTGCTGCATGTTTCAYCTCTAAAACTGTGAAATGTTGTCCACACAGCTGAGGATCAGTGGTAGCAAAAAAAATTTTTGTTTTTCATTGCTGTGGCTGCCACCACCAAACCCTGGGCCCTGTTTCTGTTCTGTTGGGTGAGGTAAYGGATAACCAGCAGTTAATTTGGATGCTGCCCTGCAGGCAGTTGGCTGTGGATTGCTCTAACCTTGCTTTTCTCACTGGCCACAGCAACCCTTGGCACTGATTTGTCACCTTTTCACCACAGACCCAGATTAAAATCCTCTTCCAAGCCCCACATCACTTTGCCTGCTCTATGCCTGTCCTCTGTACTGTGTTAAATCCACTTTTACCATATTTCTGACCATTCAGCCCTGTCTCATTCCACCCTCTGACTGAATCTCCTGTAAACATCTCTGTTACCACCCATGTTCCCACGTGGGGGAAGCTGTTCATGGCTTCGTCCTCTGGACCTTCTTGCTGGTGCGAAAGGTTGGGGATGGACAGGATGACCTCTGGAGGTCACTTCCAACCTCAGCCTTTCTGTGATTCCCCTTGGAAGAGCTGCTCTTGACCCCTTGTCCAGGAGTTTTCAGCATTCACTGTGTATAATTAGGGCTGACGGTTTATTTTAGTTAATTCTCCATTCTCTTCATATTCTGCAGAGTATATATAGTGATCTGTGAACATGTGAACAAAGCTTTTTTAAAATTATATTTTCCTTCATTCCTGCACTTATAAGTAGTATTAAAACTAACTCTGTCTTGGTGCTGCTTGTGACTAAATTAATTTTTTAAGGGAATCCTTTTTTTTGCCTTTTAGTTTTTGTGCATGGTGCTGGAGCAGCCAGCTGAGAGCCAAGCACCACAGAAAACGAGGGGGTTTTAAAACAGAAGAAAAACAGGAGAAAAAAGCTTGAACAGAAAGAGTCTCTCAGAAAACTGTAAATTAATACAGTAAGAGATCTGGTGAACAAAGTGCTGTGTTCTTTAAGGAAGAGTTAAACTCTGACTCTCTCTGGTCTTCYCCATGGTTTGCAATGGCTTTATAAAAGTGTGAAGCAGCAGGGGGTTGGTGTTTCTCCTCTAATTTATGGTGTATGTATAAATATTCTCAGTCTCTCTCCCTTCCTCTTTCAGTGACAAAGGAATTTGCCAGGGTTGAACAGAAGTAAGGCAAATTTTGTTCTAATACACAGAGATATTTATCCTTCTCCAGCCTCTTTCAGATCTGAAACCTCAGCTTCCTTGTAGGAAAGAGCTTTGGGTAGTTTCAAGTGGTTTCTGACATTTTTAATGTCTGAATGGATCTCTGTGTGTCCATGTGCTCATGCAGAATGAGCACAGAATGGAAATCTGGCAGTTTTCAGGTGAAACCAGTAGTTTCATCCCAAAAGGAATCTGAGGGAATGTGTGTGGGCATACTGGAATGAGAAGTGGAGTTTTAAGCTCAGCAGCAGTGAACATGAACTGTGCCCAGTGCAAGCTCAGGTGGAAAACCAAAGGAAAAAACAAAATGGAAAAAGCACCTCTGTTTAGAGATGCTTYGGATTTGTGTAACTTTTGTTTCACAACTGACCTTAATGTGCTCACTCTTGGTTATCAAAATGAGATTCTTTGTTATCACAGCTCAGGGTACGTGGTGCTGAGCTGCAGCCAGTGACGACTGAAGCCAGAAAGTGATGACAAATGGYCCTGCAGAGCTTGAATATTCTCTAAACTAACTTTTACACTTCATTTGTGCTGGRTATTGCTGCTGTGGCAGCGTGGCCTCTGGAGAGAGCAAATCCAGCCTGGCAGTTAAAAAGGGAAATTTGCCAGCCTGTTCCTGCCCCTGCAAGTGGGAGAAGGACAGGTAGTGCTTCCTTCCACCTTGATTTTAGTATTTTTAGAATGAATGTGACCCCCTGAAAGCGACAGTTTGATTTTTTAGTGCTGGTGGGCTTTTCTAGAAAGGGGCAGTTTATTGAAGTTTTCACTGTGCCCAAAACTTGAACAAACTGAAATGACAGAATGGTTTATTTGTGATGGCCAGAGCACCAGATTCCTTCAGGATATCTTCAAAAACAGTGCCAGGTTTACCTCAGTCAGCCTGCCTGGCATCTCTTTGTGAATTATCACCCCTTCCAGCAGTGATCACTGGATTTTCCTCCATGGCAGGGGATGAATGATGGCCAAAGGCAGCAGTGATTTGTCTTTCCTTAGCTTTGCACTTCACCTCCCTGTGCTGAAGAAGTTACACAGCTCATTCTGCTCCGAGGCTGCTCAGTCCCCTGCATGAAATGATCATGATCAAAGCTTTGCTTCTGAGAGRGGCTTGAATGAGTCCTTAGAAAGGGCAGAATAGCATTTCTTTGGTTTGAAACTTTGTCGACCCTCAGTTAATTTTTGTGGTTTTGCAAATGTGTTCCCCCTTCCAGAAAAACCTTTGCATTTTGATATTTGGTGGTTTTTAGGTTTTTTTTTTAATTTTTTTTTT
>NW_026623582.1:199366-201987 GCF_030028575.1 Malurus melanocephalus | reverse complement strand
TTTTTTTTGTGTTGTTTTTTCTTTGGTTGGTTTTTTGCCTGAATTTTGTTTTGTGCCTTGCACTTGTTGAGTTACTGCTGGTTCCTTGCCTTCTTTTTCCATCTGCCTCGATTTTTTCCCTGTTTTCTCTGCTGCTTTTCCGTATTTCCCTCTTCCCTCTCATCCTTGGTGCTCTCCCCATAGCAGCTGCCAGCACCTCTCAGATCTGCCTCCTGAAATTCCTGTTGGCTGTACAAACTCTGGGTCCAAAGGCACCTTGAGCTGCATTTTTCGTGCTGACAAAGAGCTCTTCAGGTGTTACTCACCCATGAAGTCAGCTGAATCTATGGAAAATAACCAGAGGTAGAGCTGTGGTCTTGGCACCAGCTTCTCAGAAGCAAAGCTGTGTATTAAAGGAAGGACAAGGCAGAAAAAAAGCACATTCTTTAAGAACTTGTAATTTATCTCYGTTGTTCAGCTGGAGCAAGACAAAGTCTTTGAAGGCTGAGGAAAATCTGGCAGTGAAAATCCCGGGTGTCTGAGGCTGAGGATCTGCCCCTTYAGGGAATCAAGATTCTCACAGAAGGTATTGATGTGTCCCGTGACACATCAGTGAGGACAGAGACTTCATCTGGAATGTTTCAAGGCTGGTAACCAAACCCCTTTTTGCAGTATATCCTAGTGCCCCATCCTATCAGAAGTAGTGCTGTGAGCAGAATTTACTTTGTTGGCCTCTAGGGAAAATGATTGTCCTCTGTAGCTGTCTGCTTCTGCTAAAATCCTGCTATGGATTTGTGGGCATTTCCAGGGGGAGAAGTAGAAAGATAAAACACAACATCTGTTTAATGTGGTGTGGTCCCGGATCCAGGCTGCCCTCCACAGAGAATTCACTTTTCCATGTGTAAAAACTCCAGCCACCTGCAGCAGGTCTGTCCTGTTGAACTCATTGCCAGGTTGCAGAGAGAAAATGGAAATACTTTCTGTTGCATGGTTTCAAGGGAAATAYTTTCTCCCTGCATTTTGGATGTGGGTCAGTAAAAATGACTTTTTAAGCAGTGARCTGAATCCTGGATTTTAACCCTTGTGCCACTGACGAGGTGCCAAGTCCAGCATAGGGGGGACCAGGGCAGAGTCCTCTGCTGTCACAATCTCCTGCCCAAGCAGGGGTGACCAGGAGGGTTTTGGGTCCTGCTTTTTTGTGATGCAGCTTCACTTATGGTCACTCAGCACAAATCATGGAATTATTTCGCTGGTTACCAACTCTTCCACCTTGAATGGCTGAGAGTTGATTTACAGGGACAAGAGCAAATTTACAGGAAAAATAATTSAAAAATCCAAGGTTTTAGGACCACAAACAATCAGGAGCATGTTTGGGATGGTGCCTGGCTACACCTCATTATGGATCTCTGGCTGGAATTTTAATTCTCTTCTTTTGAAGGATGTTTCTATATTGCATTAAAGATTTTTTGAAGTCTAGTTCAACAACAGAGGAGATGTTCAGAAGCGTGCAGGAGGATGCCATGCTGCTGCCAACACCATTTCCTTGGCCAAAAATAATTCCTTTCTTCCCCAGTTTGTTACATTTTATAGCTGGATTCACTTTGTGAGGGCTGCTGGCACTGTTTGAGCTCTGGGCTCCATCCAGGAGAAGCAGCCAAAGGGAAGCTGTGCCAAACCATGGCTCCTGTGCTGTTGATTTGTTCAGTTTTATTGCAGGCATAAATCTTGATATTTAGCAAGCAGTCATTCCCTGGCATTTGCAGCAGTGGCTGAGTGGTCAGTGTCTAATATTAAATAAAAATATCAATAATATTTRTAATATGTATAATATCAAAATATCATAAAAGCTAAGGAAAAGCCTAAAGTGAAGTCTTGGAACTTAGTACTACCATAATTTAGATATTATCTGAGCCACAATCTACTCTGTGAATTTTTTCTGCTTTTGTAAGAGGTGAGACAATGTTACTTTTTTGTTTGTTTGTTTGTTTGTTTGTTTGTTACTGGGCTCCTTTTAAAAGCTGATGTTTCTTGTATTTAGGAAGAATTGGTAGCCCAATTTCCTGCCAGTATTGTAGGATCCCACCAGAAACCATGCCATGTAGGTTCACATATATATGTACACACACAAATATTTATATTTAAACCAGACATTAAAATACTTTCAGCTGATTTACAGGGGGTCTCCAGTGTATTGAAACAAACATGGGAATRTTCTTGATTTCCCATAATGACATGGTTCTTACCCAGCCTTTTCTAGGGATGGGAGGGTGGGGGAAGCAGCTGGGTGGGAGATAGCAGCAGCTTTTTAATACTAAAAAGTGCTACCAAAAAAAAAAAAAAAAAAAAAAAGTAGAATTCCCTTTACATGGAGTCATGGAGTTTAAAGAAGAAGAAAAAAATGCATTTTGTGTCTCCTCAAATTCTCTGCCTGAAAATATTTTGACTACTCCTTTGGGGTGTAAATGTGGTATTTCTTTTCAGCCTTATCTTGTGTTTTTTCTTCGCACTTGAGGGTTCATTGAAATATAAATTARCTGGAGTAAGAGTTTGGTCAGGCTCTTCTTGCAGGAGCAGAGAAGAGTCTTTCAGAGAGTTCTCTGTGCCCTTCATTTTTTATTAGAAGCTAGTTAGATTTAACAAAC
>NW_026623582.1:196003-198066 GCF_030028575.1 Malurus melanocephalus | reverse complement strand
CCCAAACAGAGCCAAAACATGGATACAGGGAAAATCAAGGGTCTTGCTCTTTTCCCAGAGACTGGGGAGGAGGTTTGGCTTCACAAACATTTGCAAACTTCTGTTTTCTCATTAATTGAGTCAGTCAAGCTCCCTCATGTTTACATGGCATTAATTGCAGACCTTCTGTGTACAGGAGGGGAGAAAAGCTGGGGGAGAGGGGAAATTACCCAGAAAATGAGAATTACAGCATGTGGGAAAAARAGTTTGCACCTGAGATGAAGGAGTAGAAGGAAAAAGAGCCCGAAACCTGTATTTATCTGAAAGAAAAAGATTGAACACACAGAATTCCACTGATGGAGGGGAGCTGCACACTCACACAAAATTAAAACAGGAAAACCAAAACAAACCAAAGAACCAACCAACCAACCAAATAAACAAAACAACCCCCCTGAAAAAAAAACCCAGAAAAAATTAAAAAAGCAACCCCAAAATGAAATGAAACCAAACCAGAAAAAAAATCCCAAGAAAAACCAAAAAAAACCCAAAAAAAACCCCAAACAAAACCCCCTCCAAAACCCCACAAAAACACAAACAAAACAAATAATACCAAAACTAGAAATAAACAAAAAACAAGCAAACCAAACAAAACAAAACAAAAGAAACAAAACAAACCCCCCCCCCCAAACAAAACAAAACAAAACAACAAAAAACCCCAACCAACCAAAAAAGAAGTAAACCAGGAGAAGGAGTGAGAAATGCTAAGGTCACAGTATAAAAAAATTACTTACCTCTTTCTGATGTCAAAGAAGAAGTAATCTGCACTGTGCTGATCCACATGTCAGGAAAAACCCTTAAACATGGAATTTTTTCCCAGATTTTTGACTGTTAAATGAAGAGCAGGGAAGATGCTGAGAGCAGTGGCAGCAGGGACAGTTCCAGCTGCCTCTCTGCCAGTCCTGCAGGCACATTGGAACAGGGGTCACCAGCCATTCACTGGCCCCAGTGCCTGCTAGCCCTGACTATTTTATTATTAATGACAACAATTTTTGTTWATTTTAAGTCACTTCCCCTTTCCAGGTGCTGGTCTGTCAAAATCGGGGAAGATGGTGCTGTGTCTTCTTAGCACACTTCAAAAAGTCCCACAAATATTTTTTACTTTCTAGCTGGGACTTTTTCTCTCCTCTCTTTAAAGGAGGGGAAAGAAAAGAGTGCCACAGATGAGGATTATAATTTATTTTAGCRTATATTCTTCTCTTAAGTGTGTGCAACATCCAGTTGACTTATCATCTGAACTTTTTTTAAAATTAAAGTAGTCATTTCAGAGTAAATCATTGCTACAACCTTTTGCAATACTTGGCATTGGGTTTCTATATCTGCTGTAGTCCTCAAGACAGGAGTAAATAAAGTAAATGGCAGGAAACACTTTTCCAGTRGAGGCTTATGAAAAACTCACACTAAACCTCTCAGGATTCCTTCTCAGTTTAAGGTGTCCCTTTTCCACCTGGTATTTGGTAACTTTTAGAGCTTCTCTGAAGAAGAAAGTCTCAATTACAAACTAAAAATTACATAGAAATTAACAACATAATCTTAGGGAAAAGTCTTTGGCCATCAGCAGTAAATACCCCCTGTTTTTTGGGGTTTGTTTGGGTTTGTTTTGTTAAATGACCTGAGAAAAAGTGAGTTTTTCTGGTTAAATTGCCACAATTCCCATCACCTTTCATTACATCCTGTGTGTTTAAAATTCTCTGCTATTGGATGTTGTGCTGATGTGCAATACAGGTGAGCTCCTCGAGTCTCTCTGTTTCCTGGAAAGAATCTTTTGTGGCCTCAGTGAAAAGAATAAATAAATTTTAAAAGCTGAAATAACTTTAAATTTATTTTAATTCCGTGTCTTGGAGCTGCCCTGCAGCTCTCAGTGTGACATGCAGAGTTTTTGGTRTGAGAGATGCTTTTGCTGCTGGGTGCACAGTGGGGTGTGACAGGCACTGAGACTTTGGAGATGTATTATGGACAGGGGGAAAAATATCATGAGGAGGCAGAGAGAAAGCAGAGAGGACCAGTTTTAATTAGCTCTCAGGTTG
>NW_026623582.1:166123-194941 GCF_030028575.1 Malurus melanocephalus | reverse complement strand
TATCCAGGGTGATGCCTGCTTCTTCATTTTGCTTTTCATACATTTGCTTTTCTGATGTTGATGTTTGTGGTTTGCAGAGCAAAGGGTTGCACACAGGATTTSTAATTTTGTTCTTTTAAATCTTCCCTGTATGGAAGAAAATTACTTTCAGTCTACCAAGATAAGTGGGAGAGGACAGAGATGTTTCTGGGCRTGGAAAATGCTTCTTTTTATTTTCTTCAGGCAGACTAAGCTTTGAAATTTCCCTGTGAAATTTTCCTGCTAGATGTGACAAAATAATGTGAAAGTAAATGTAGTAGTTTWAAAAGGCAGGAATCACAGGTAACACTTGAAATGTGATCTTGAAATTGAAAGCTGAAGACCAGAGACACAAAGAGCAGCGATGGATAAGCTGAAGTACATTTGTACATTATGTGTTACCTATTTATTGTGTTTTAAAGGCTCCATTACACYGTGTCTGCTCATACATCTGCTTGTACAAAATTACAAGCTTCCTAAATGCTCAAAATTTGAAAAGGTGGATAGGGAAACAATCTGCTGATTCTTCTACAGAGTCTCCATGGAATTCTACATTCTYCCCCTCTTGATTCTGTTAAACACAGTCAGAAACACTTTTCCTGTGGAGGCTTATGAAAARCTCACACTAAACCTCTCAGGATCCCTTCTTAGTTTTGAGATGTCGCTTTTCYACCTGGTATTTGGTAACTTCTGGAGATTCTCTGAAGAAGAAAGTAGAAAGTGGTAGCTCTAGGTGGGAGAAGATGAGTTTGAGTGTTGTGCAGGGAGCAGACGTAAAAGTCTCCATTTGGCCCCATAATCTCGAGAAAACAAGATTGAGGGGTGTGGGGTCTCTTCAAAGTTACAGGAAACTACACAAGGGAGGGTTTTGTGCAGTGTTAGTGTGGATGAATGGCTAAAAGTACAAACTCAGTGCTTCTGGATACGTTTGAGGCAGTCAGAACTTCCTCCAGGATGCATTGTGCTCRGTTTTGTTTAATAATTAAACACTTGTTATGGGGCTGAACCATTAAAAGCTCTGTGTGAGTGCCTGGAATCCAGTCAGTGGGAGAAGAAGCCCCTGGAAGGCAGCCCTGGTCAACAGGGATTTCTCAAGCAATTTGTTGGCTTTGTTTAGCCAAAAAAAATCTCCCTCCTGTTTTGTCTGGGGGGCTGAACAAATAATATTTTGATTTTACTGCTCTGAGTTTAGAAAACCTACTTATTAGGGGTGGGAATAAATGAGTTACGAGTGCTTGGTGCTTTCTTTTGCATCACACCACAGAATGCTTTTCTGCATCTGCAGAATTAACTCCAGCAAAGCGAATCATTCACAGAGAGAGGTGCTGAAAAGTTTAAATCATCTCTGTCCTTTTACACAAACTATGGCTCCAAAAAGCCATGCTGCCCATACACAAAATAATTCCGAGCCAAAACCAGATATAATGGCACTGCATGCCAGCTTTCCTTGTGTTAAAACTTTAACAAAATAAGGGTGGCCAACTGAGCCAAAGGTCTGCCCCCGTGACTTTACGTTTCAGTAATTTTGAGCTTGCCAGGGTGATGCATGTCGTGGAAGCCTGTTTTCCACCTGCTGGCCTAACAAAACATTAAGCTGTAAAAAAAACATGAATTCCCAGAGCCTTGAAATCTTGTCCCTTGTGCCTGTGGCATCACRACTGACAGGATGAATTTTGGAGCAGTGACCTGTGGGGATGGTTTTATGTGACTGCACAACGAGCTAAATTTTCTTTGCGTCAAATCTCTGTCCTGCTGCAGCACAGTGGCAATTAATCTGTTGTGTAGGTGCAGCATAATTTTRATTTTCACCTCCTGTAACCTCACCTGGGCTGTTAGAGAGGCTGCTCAGTCTGCCTCAGGAGTGGTGTGGGCGTTCCTGCCTGATTGGGGTTTTTGCAAGGCTTGAGACAGAGAAACTTAAATTAAGCCACTAAACTCTTGGCACAAAACAGCTGAATATTGAGCGAAGAATGAGAGAGAAATAACTCAATAATAGTAATAATAATTTTCTCGGCTGGCATGAAGGAACTGGGTTTAATTGCTGCAAATTCTGTTTCTCAGAATGATTAGCATTTCTAAAGAGCAATTTTGTAAACTGGGTTTCCAAGCCTGCTCTGCAGAGTATTTCCTCTTGCCAAGAGCCTACAGGAGACGGACCTTTTCTTAAAGCAGTGAGATGATGATGGCCAAGGAAACCTTGACCCTGCTGAACTCAAAACGGCAAATTTCTAAAAGTCAGTGAATTCAGAGGTGCTGGATCAGAGACCCTGAAATTTGCTGGAAGCACAAGGGAAAGCTCCTGGTGGAATTTGTGCTGAGGAATTCACCAGGATAGGGTGGGTTTCTTGGTTCCTTTCCTCTGCTTGTGTTGCATKTTTGGATTTGCATCTGGCTAAACTTCCCCTCACGGACACCCTTTGTTCCTGTCACAAGTTTTACCAAAATCTGGGGGTTTTCCCTCAGTCTGCTGCTTTAAAACAACTTTGTTTCCAAGTGCAATGAGTCTGATGCTGCTTCTGGGTCAGTCCATGGCAGGACCAAGCTGCCGGGTCCCTTTAGGTTCCAGATGAGTTTTGGGAGAAAGCAACTTCTGTTCTCTACCCCGTTTTATTTTATGGTGCATAGGGATGCAATTACTTACTTAAAAATGTAAATTTTAAAATTAAAAAATTAAAATTAATTAAAATTAAAATTAAAATTAAAAAATTAAAATTTTAAAATTAAAAGTAGTGTTCTTTTTGTTAACTTCAGCCCTTGCAGAAAATTAGTAAATACTTATATATGCAATTGGGTCAGACACTGAGAATACATAGATTAATCCATTTTTTCAAGACAATAAAACAGAGTAAAATACATTATCATCTTTTTGCTTGGCAGAAGGACAGCATTGTATTTCACCAGACACAGGTTTAAGCATAAAATACTGGTAGATGCTGTAAAAATACTACATTTTGTTCTACAGTATTAAGATTGGGTGTACAGCACCCAGACTTTGCCCACAGCCCATGTTCATTTTACTCTCAAAACACCATGACAACCAGTAAACTCCTTGAACAGATTGAAATTCTCCAAAAATGGGAGGAAATAAGCTTCTCTCTGTAAATATATATTTCTTCTTAATAAGCTGACCACTAAGAATAAATTCTTACCACTTGTAGAGTAAAGCCTGTTACTCCTTATGAGATKTAAAAGGAAAATATGTGCTCAGTTATAGCCCAAGTTAACTGTTTTGTCTGCTTTTTATCATGCAGGCGGGCAGGCAAACCAAAAAGGCTTTATCGTTTCATAAAGCCTTGCATGAAGTGATTTCAGGAAGGKCTTCTGAAACTGAAATTAATTAGAAACTTGGTGCAACAGTTGCATCCCCTCCTCTCTAGATTGTCCCAAGTTTTTCAGAAAAGCCTGCCTTCTAAAAAAAAAAAATTCCATCAACATAGGCATCACTTTAATGTGACCAGAAGTCATAGCTCTGTCTTACGATTTTCCTTACAATTTAACTGTAAATCTTTTAAAAGGTACTGAAAATGAAGCATGAAACTCAAATCTGTTTGAGAAAGCTGCCTTCCTTGCTCTGCTGCTGCTTCAGTTGAAACACAGTGTTGATTCCCACCAAATGGGATGTCAGGCASTGAATGTTTCTGTGTTGTAAAGAGAGATTCAGGGGGGTCAGTGGCCCTGGCTGGGGTGAAGTCCTTCCTGCAGGTGAGGGCACGTAGCAGCCCTACAAACATCGGGATAATTGGTATGGACAGCTTGGACAAATCCCCAGTCTCRCTCCTTAAATGAGTAAAGGATGGTGTCAGATGATGAACAAACATTAAATTTTATGGGAGGGATCCAAACTTTTTCCCTTGTAAATGTTTTTTTTTTTTCTGTGGTTACATAGCTGGGGATGAATGGCTGAGGTGCTCCCTCAGTCTTAGTCAGAACTGAGTTCTTTTCACAGCAGCATTGTTAAAAAAAAAACACTCCACAATATAGAGAACAAGAAGTTTCACAGATCTGGGATTTATCCTTTGGAGTAATAAACAGCTCGCTGAACTGAGGATTTCGTCATCTATTCTTTGTGGAAGAAAAATAAAACTGGTAATAGCTGCCACTCATTTTTATTTAATGGAGTGGTGGGGCTCTTTTTTGTTAGCAGAACCAGAAAATTAACAATCTTGTTAATTTTAATGTGTTCTTGCTTTAAGCTGTGGGTTGTCATTACAATGCCACTCTGCCAAGGACAAAGGAATAGAAAATAACTTCGGATGATGCAGTCTGTAAATTACTTTCACCTGAAGAGTGAGTGTATTCCTGTGCTGAGCAGACCCTAGAAAAATGAATGTTAATTAACTGACTGGTAGACATTTGTTTCAAAGAAGAAAAAATTAGGAGCAGGGAAAAAAAAGAAAGCTTATTAAGAGAGAACAGAGATATCATCTACTTTTAATTATTCAACRGTATTTTGTAGGGATGAATCATTGCTGGCACTGCTAAAGCAGAGACAAAATATTTTGTCTAACAYTTTGTCGGAAAAAAACCGCTAAATGCTCAAGACAGATCTTGGATCCTTTTCCCTTGATTCATGCAGATCTTTACTGAGTTTCATTGTGTGGAAACACAGAAAGCTAGGGAATCAATTAGGTTGGCAAAGAGCTCTTGAGTCCAACCTGTCGCCCAGACCACTGAGTGTCCAGTCATTCCTTAAAYCCCTCCAGGGTCAGTGACTCCACACCTCCCTGGGCAGCCCATTCCAGTGTCTGATCATCCTTTCTGGGACAAAATTCTTCATCATGTCCCACCTACACCTCTCCTGGTGCAGTTTGGACTAAGCTGTGGAAGCAGAGTGAGCAGATTTTTTTTTTAAACCTGGTGGATCTTTTCTTCCTTTTGTTTGTTTATTTGGTTTGTTGGTTTTAAAAAAATTTGGGGGTTTTTGTGTTTTTTTGGGAGGTTTTGTGTTTGATTTTTCTTTGGTTTTTTTTTTTGGTTGGTTTTTTGGTTTGTTTTTTTTTTTTTTTTTTTGGTTTTTTTTTTGGGGGGGTGGTTTTTTGTGATTTTTTTGTGATTTTTTGGGTTTGTTTTTGGTTTTGTCTTTTTTATTTTTATTTTTTAATACTGAATGAATCTGTTCTACTTGTAACACAAAACTGCTGCATTTTGGGGACAAAATTTCCTTGTCTAATCACCATGGCATAGTGTAGAGAAGCACATTGGCTTGGGTAAAGCACCCTGACTCTGA
The DNA here is from genome assembly GCF_030028575.1 of Malurus melanocephalus. Classification (NCBI taxonomy): domain Eukaryota; kingdom Metazoa; phylum Chordata; class Aves; order Passeriformes; family Maluridae; genus Malurus; species Malurus melanocephalus. The sequence goes on along the minus strand of NW_026623582.1, from coordinate 189,696 downwards.
CAGGCTCCTTTACTTCCATTCAGATTTTTTTCATGTTGACTCTTTTTATGTTGACTGATCTCTGCAAGGCTGAGGATTTCTGGAATGTGGGGAAATAGTCAAAGCCGTGGAATAAATCTGTGGTTCATGCAGCTTTGCCAGAGGACCTTGACAAACCAAAAATATTTGGTATGTTTTTAGAAGGAATAATTTAAAAAGGTAGAAGCTGTGTTTTTCTTCCTGGTGTGAACGAGCAACGGGGATGGCCACTGGAATTTCAGAACAGAATTCTGCTTAGATAGGGCTGATCAATCATTTTTTAATTTTTTTTAATATTCTGTCACATTTATATTAGGCTGCCTAAACTTTGCAGCAAGTGTCGTAAGACCACGAGGCAAGCATTAAAAAATTAACATATAAAATTTGCAATTGCATCTCTGCATTAAAATACCCACGGCAGAAAAAAAAAATAGCAGAAGGAAGCATTTTTCTTTCTGGCTTGRTGGTGACAGTTGTGATGAACAGGCAAATTTTGCAGAAGGTTAACCAAAGGATACAGGCAACKGTAACTTTTATTGGCTGTGATATTTATTGGKATGTGGCWGTAAACACAAATGAATAAACACTGYTGTAAAGCTGTTACAGCCCAGGCAGTCTGAAGCTTTTCAGAATTGGATTTTATAAAAAAGGTAGCGTAGAGAAAAAAATTGACCATATTTCACCCCTGCAATGGAATTTCATCCAACATTTTAACTTTTATCCAGGTGATCAGGTTATGGCAGTGTTCAGTGGCTGCCAGTCTTCACTGGGATTATTTTCATAATTCCTTTTACCTCTCTCTGAAGTCCCTCTGGAGGGGCAACAGTGACAGGGAATGCTGAATGCTGCTGAACAGCCATATTCCTGCATGACCAGAGGGGTACAGATTTCTGGGGAAGCAGAACCTGGGGACAAGGTCAGGAGGYTGAGGCTGCTGCAGAGCTGCGGATTTTTTCCTACATTTTTTCTTTTTCTGCACACTTCGTTATTTTATCAGACCTGGGGTTCCTGGAGGTCAGCGAGCAGATCAGAGAGGCAGCACCCAAAAGGGGTTTAAAGTGGCACACCCAGAGTGGTCACTGGTGCTTTGGGGTGGTCAGTGTGGGGTGCTGACCYCCAGCCCTTGGTGTCCCTTGCTGCTGCTCCATCCTTCCATCGAGCCACCATTGGTGATGAGAAGGGAGGGGAAGTAATCCAAAAATGGTTAGATTTAAGTGAAGTGCACGAGACACCTTTTCTTATTATTATTTCTGTCATCCAGACTGGTCTCTGCTGTCCTAGTTCTGATTGCAGCTGGTCAGTGCTTTACCCCAAAGAGCCTGAAATAAATGAGGAGCATGAGACGAGGCCAGAGCCACAGCAATCTGCAATCCTTCCTCCTCCCTGTGGCTCTTCCTCCCTGAGTGTGAGCTGGGTGCTTTKCAAGCCTCACTGGGCTGAAGACTGGAGGAGATTTTGGCTTCCTCCAAACTAGCTTGTAGYTTAGGTAATTGGTTTTTATGAGGTCTTAAAAAATAAAAACTGTCAATCCGAGGCAGGGTCRGTGTTAGTTCTTTGCTCATCTGCTCTGGGCTGTTTATGAGGAGCATGAAATGCAGTTATCTCTGAAACACCTGGAAAATAAAACTCTGCAGCATTTCTGCAGCTGGAATTAGTAAATATAAAATCCTTATTTAAGTCCCCAGTATCTTCACATGAGGACAGGTTTACACCTTCATCTCCTGAGCTGTTTGAACCACCAAAACAGCCCTTAAGGTCACTTTAAGGTCGCTGTGAAACAGTAAAATACCTTCTGTAGGTGCTACTGGGGGCCTCATGAACTTTGTGTTACAGAGATCCTCAGGCTGCTCCTTGCTCAGGTGAGCTCAGAACTCTTTGCTCAGTGCCACRTCCTGTCTGAGAGGGCCTGGGCAGCAGAGGTAGGAGTTATTAGGGAGTTTTTAGGTATTATTCACTGTGAATGGGAGTGTTAATAATAGAATAGTAGAATAAGCTTTATTTTCTGGGACCAGCCCCTGAAGATGGCTTGATCTCCAGGAGCTGGAAGTTGAATCCCATCTCTTTCTTTTCTCCTCATGGCAAATTGAATATCCACTTTCTCGTGGCTGCTGAAGGTGTAGTTCCTCTGATTTAGTGCATGTCTGCTGTKCCAGGACAGGCAGGAAGATGGATGTGGTCGCTGATCTCCCCATTCCTGCTCCCCCCTTCTTGTGCCTGCAACCTCCCAGTCCATGCAGCTCCATTGCAGCAGGAAAGGATATTTTTCCCTTGCAGCAGTTTGTTTTAAATTTAGACATGCCCTGAAACCCCGGAGATCAAAATATTTTCACCAGCATGAGAGGAACTTGTCCATAACAGAGCCCTCAAAGCCATCTTCTCTTCTGATTTCTGTGCACAGCAATGGTCAGTGGCTCCCTYACTGTGACTGCTGTGTGACAATCCTGCTCCTCAGGACACGTCTGGGGCTGCAAGAAATTGGCAGCTGTGAGGCTGATGTGGGCTTTCAGCCATGACACACAACACAGAGTTAATTTCTGGCTGCTGTTTGGCTGCCTGATATTCCGTAGAGTGCTGAATGAACAGCCAGGCATTTACACAGAAAGAAAAAACTGCTGAGAAGAACTACTGGAAGTGTCTGCCTGGACATTATTGCTGTAATCAGGCTCTGCTGCCACTCAGGTTTAGGAATTAGAGAAGATTCTCTCAATTCTTTGAGATGTTTTATACTTTGAAGTTTTTTTTATACCTGTACACATTGCTCATGCTTGCCAGCTTTCGACCCACGCATTCATTTTCTTGCTCCTTCTAACAGATTCGAGACAAAGTTTGATTTTAAAGCTTCTGTTGGCCAAATCAGAGCTGGATGATGAAAACTGAGGGTGGCTGTGGCTCAAGTTCTGCCGTTTTTTGTATAAATCTGTGTTAAAGGCAGGAGATACAAGGGCTCCTCCTTTGATTGCGGCTGCCAGACCTTCGCTGTTTCCTTGTACACACTTTGTTGGGATCACAGCCTGGTCAGGAATATGTGCAAATATGTGTGTTTTTTCCTCCTCCCTGGAGGCTCAAATGGCAATGAGTCAGTTGCCACCTTCCATTTGCACACACAAAAAACCCACCCCTAAAATCCAGGTGAAATTTGCCACCGCCTGGACTCTCTCACCTCCTCCAGCGCTGATCTGCTGCAATTAAATTGCGTTTGTTGGTCATTAGGCTTCTGTTGTTTYGCTTTTGACAAAAGATAAGTGTGCTCTGGCCTTGGTCAAGCTTGTTCAGTGTTTTGGGGCTGAGAAGGTGAATTTCCTGCCTCTGTTTTGCTCATTTCAGTTCTGCTTGGCAGCTGAGAGCTGATGGCTGCATGCAGTGAGACAGTCTGAGTTTCTGGGAACACTCRGTCACAAATTCCTGTCCATAATTAATTCATCCTCTGTCTGTATCAGCAGCCAGAAATGCAGAGTGCTCAAAACAGATACTGACTGTCAGAAACAGCACATCTCACAGACATTGGATGCAAATATGTGGTTTAATTACTGAAATTATTACATGGGATGGTTCGGCCTTGGAGATGAGCAGCACTGAGAAGGGGTTAGAACAAGGCTTTGGCTTACTTTAAACTAATTTTTGTCACTCTTTTAACTTAGTGTTCTTCATTAGGGCTACAAAAATACTGCATGCCTGGAGGATGTTACATAGACAAGTATGTCGAGAGCATTAAGATATATTTTATAGAATGATGGGATATCAGGGATTCATTCTGCTTCCACAGCTGTGGGGAGAGATAAACCAGGAGTTATAAAGGAAGGAGAGCTGCTGGAGGATGTCAGCTTCCTTGCGAAAACTCTGGGGATTCATTTGATGGGAAAATTGAACAAATTTAAGGACGAGTGTGACTAACTGAGAACAATGCCCAGATGGCACGGGAAATGTAATTAACCTTTGGCAATGCAGCAGTCTCAAAAYGTTGATACAAAAATTCACCAAGATTCACTAGTTTATTAAGGTGACTGTACACAAAGTCATCAGTTTTTTGACTTCAGTATCAATGTTATAAAATASTTACGGTAGTGTTTTAATACTTTTTAATTAAAGACCCAGAGACACCCACTTAAAATYGCACCAGTCAACTACAAGAACAGTAAAAGCGATGGAGATAGCCTAACATAAACCAAAAAATGATTGAGTCTTACTTATCCAATTTACAGGGTGAAAAAYGATGTTTCTAGCAACCGGCAGAAGCTAGGAGACAAGGCCCTTAATGAGGAAATTTGTTTCAGTGCTTTTCTCTAACAAGGTGTAATTTCCCTCTGACCTGTCAGGCTGCTAAACCTTGGGATGCCATTAAACTKATAATGAAGTGCTGTGCTAAAAACAGCCTCTCTGTTTTTTTTGGTTTTTTTTTTTCCTTCTGGTTGCCAGAACCAGCAGAATCATCTGTATGTACTCAATTTACCTCTGAGTTTGAGCCATCTCTGTGTATAAGCCTCCAGGGAGGAGAGGTGTCATCTTTTCTCTGTCACATCCTGGGCTAAAGAGGCAGATGGAATTGGGAAATGGGCATTTGATCCCATGTGCTTGCTCACCAGGTCTGGATTATCACCAAGAGTGCTTTGGAAGCTGAGCCCTGAGGAGGAACTGAACCATGGAAAGTGTTCCTTGTGGAAAATGTGCTGTGCTGGTTTATTCTGCTGCACAGTGTAGTGACTTTGAGGCCAGGATCCATAAACTTTACATTTTTTGAGCTGTGTAAATATAAATTGCTCTTAGTTAAGATGTGGAGCTRGTATACATGGCTAAGGCTATTTTTTAGGGCTGTTAAGGGCCCATTTTTAGGGCTCATTGATAATTTGTTCTGACTATACTCTCCTCAATTGCAGTTGCAACCGCTGCACCAYGAACATCAAAATAGGAGGTGAGTGAATAGAATCTGGAAATTTYCACAGTCCTGCAGTGGGGTAAGGCTGGCTGACCCTAAATTCTGCAGTTTGGGGTAGCAGAGTGGGGCAGAGAGCCGCGAGGCTGTGCATTGTGGAGGACAGAATCCAATCAAGAGTTTGTGGAATACCTGCACCCCACGCTTCCATCAGGGCAGGCAATGGCAGGACAGGTCTTGGAGGGGAACCTGTAATTCCTTGTTTGTTAAGGAAACATAATTTTTTTGAGGATGAAGGAAGCTGGCAAAACACGTTGCTGAAAGCAAACAAGTATTTTATCTTGATTTTTGCTTCCAGCTGTTTGCAACATCTCCAGAAACCCCAGAATTTTGTAACCCCCAAGGTAAAACCTGGGRYCCTTCAGTTATTTTKCATTTTGGCAACAACTAACTCCAGAAAGATTCTTCTGTCACAGAACCAGAGTGCTCAGCCAAGTTTTAGCTTCTGGATGTTTTCTGAGCCATCAGTGATGCCTGATGATGTGCAAACTGGTACAAATATGTGCAAGAGTTTTGATGGGACAGAAATGAAACTTTAATAAGATTCTGCTTTAAAAATCGGAGGAATTTCACAATCATTGTATTCTCAGACCTAGTGAGACTTGGCCCTGGTATTTGGGTCAACCCCAGGTGTCAGCCTGGAGAAGGGAAGGTTTCAGGGTGATCTAATTGTGGCCTTTTGATGCAGAAGGGAGACAGCTGACAAAGGACTGGAGGGATTGGATGAGGGGGAATGGCTTCAAACTGAAAGRGRAAAGGTTTAGGTCAGATATTGGAGGGAAATCTTTCCCTGGGAGGGTGGGGAGGCCCTGGCACAGGGTGTCCAGAGCAGCTGTGGCTGCCCCTGGATCYCTGGCWGTGYCCAAGGCCAGGYTGGACATTRGGGCTTGGAAAACSTGGGACAGTGGAAGGTGTCCCTGSCCWTGGCAGAGRTGAGATGGGATGTCCTTTAAAGTCMTTTCCAGCCCAAACCCTTYTCTCCTTCCATGACACACAAAGCTCCACCAAGCATCAGTAACCCTGTGGCCCACAGATRTGGTGTCCWAATTCTKGATAATTTACACTCAGCTKCYAGRAAAAGRTTTAGTAACTCTGAGGTARTGAAAACAAAGTAGAGCTGGCTAAATCACATGGTAAAAAAATTACGAAATTTCGTGCAGGTCCAAGTACACAACACTGTGTTTTTTTATCATCAGTCTGGCTCACTGCTATTCTGCAGARCTCTGACAGTCCCTTACCAAGCTTGTCTCGGGTATGCAAGAAAATCTGCATGTCAGGGTTGATTTCAATGCAGAAGTCACGATAACGCAGAATAAAATCCAAGCTGAGACCAGAACCCWCTCCAAACTTCCACTGCCTTTTYATCTCATAGTACTGAGGCTGATGAGTGGTTCACTTCTACATCTTGTTATTTTTCTTGTTGGTACATCTCAAGGATTTGGGAAAGGTGAATAATGTTGTCCAGTCCAGTTTTACCTCTGCCATTTTGATTTAGCTCTGTCTCTGTAGTTTTGATTCACTAGCTCAGCATTTCAGTAATTTGCTTGAAGATCACAAAGAGAAATTGAATTTTATTTGTTTTATTTTACAGCAGTAATTTTTCATTTCCAGGTCTGTGTGTCAGATCTGATTTGTCTGACCAATGCCAACTTCATGTGACAATGGCTAAAAGCATTCTTGGTGTGCTTGTTACTRGAAAAAGAAATGGGACTGTTCTGTCCCCACAGCGTGTTGTTTTATGTAATATATCACATATCCATGTAAAACTAGTCAGTGTAGGGAATCACCACTGATTTTAATTAACTGGCAACATTCCCATGTGTTTGTCTCATTCTGGACTAGAGTGCAAGTCTTGGAGTATGATGAAAGGCTCTTTCACCCCTAAAAACTCAGGTTCTGAGGGAAATCTTTATGTAAATATTGCAGAAACCCACGGAGACCACACATTTCTCCTGCTGAGAGAAATAGTCTGATGTGGGAACAGGAAGGGTTTATCTCCCCGTGTGAAAGAAAATGCAGTTAGAGTATTTTTAGCTGCTTTTGACTGAAGGGTAAAAAAAGAGGAAAGGGAGAGGAATAGACCTGCATTTGGAGGCATTTTGCTTTTTAAAGTGCTTTTCCTCTTTTTCRAACAAGATACTTGGAAGACCAATTCCCTCCTCGTTAAACATCAAAAACTCAGCTGCTGCCAGCAGAAACTCAGCAAGGTAAAATAATGCAAAGTAAATTCTCCTCAGGCAAGGCAAGTGGCTGCTTGGATGGCACCTTCAGAAACAGCCGTGGTGATCCTGCAGTCTTGGAATGACAGAAAGCAGATTCCACGTGTGAGCACATTGGTTTGGGACGTGCTTTGCAAAGCATCAGACATGTGCCAAGTCTCATGTATTTGTAAATGATCATCAGCTGATTCACTGCTGAATGAAACACTGGAATTGGAACCACCCCGTGGGGTTTTCAGTCTTGTASAATTGACAAACACAGGACCTAGGGGAGAGGAGCTCTCCTGATTTTACRTGGTGCATGTACGCTTCAATTCAGAGCACCAGACAACGTTTTTAGTAATCCAGGTACCTTTCAGAGAGCAAGGTGTTTGGGATGCATCACGTGGAAAGAAGTCCTCTGTACAGGAAATAAGTATTAATATTAAATTTTTATGCAGATGAAGACTAAGGAAGAAAAGACTGAAGGTATCTGAACTATTTCAAGTTAAATTACAATGCATCAAGATGGAGGTATGCAGGGTATGATAATAATCTTTGTWTCAAAACTGAAGTCTTAGAGTCAAGTTATTCTCACTGAGCTTCCAATGAAGTTTTTACCCAGTGCAAGACTGATGTAGCCAATATTGCTAAACTGTGGAATTAMAACATAAAGCTACTCACAAGAGAAATGTTTTCAATTTTCTACTTACTTTAATTTGAAAGCAGGCTGAGTGTYTTTTCTAACTTTCATACATTGAGCTGTTTTCACATCAAGAGGGAGAAGTATAAATACAATAATTGTAATATCATCGTATTGTGTGCAGTATCGACTGCAGAAGCTGGAAGGATCAAATGTACCAAAATTGGGCAAATAATCAACTTGGCAGCAATGAACAGAAGAATTAGCATTTCTGTCAAACTGTCAGTGGAAATACCACAACCATGTTTCTCCAAGTGTATCCTCCATTAGTAATCACAAACATTTTGGGTTTTGCTGGCTCTTTTTGCCCTGCAGTTCTCAGAYTCTTGCCTCCATCTCCAGCCAGCGCTCCCTGTGCTCTCTGCTGTTCAGGTTCTCCTGCAGATCCATTGCTTGGTCACAAAATCAAAATCTGTGTGGATTTGGCCACCRTGAGCCAGGTAAAACCACCATCAGTTAAAAGCTGATCCTGTTTGCCAAAGAGTTAATTTACATAAAATTTACATGAATGAGAATTCATCAGGCATGAATAAACCCCAGGCATGAAGTCAAGCCTCAGGAGTTAAGTATTTACATCGTTTTCAGTTTAAGTCATTTTCAGCGTGGGCTGACTTGGTCAGGAAGAATCAGTTGGATTCAGCTGTAAAAAAACCCAGGTTTTTTACTCACCTGTGGAGTAAAAAGAACCCAAGTTAGGGGTTTATCACTGGGGTGGGGCAATGATTTGTGTGATGTTGGTTGGCTGCCCTCTCARGCCTGCAGAGGAAATGGGGAGAGCTATTTCTGACTGTGAAAACGTGGCTTTGGAAGTGCATAAATATTAACCTTCGAGCATTTTCCCCCTGAGCTCCACCCTGCTGTGGAACAATGACTTTGAGCCCAACCTAAAGAAGAAAACAACATTTCCTTCAAATGCAGCACATTTGGGTCAGGTCTGACTGAACTCCATCCTCCTAAGACCCTGTGTGTAAGAAAGACTTTAAGACTTTGTATTTGACAGAATCACTGGTCCTCACACTGCCTCAATTCCCCATCTGCTAAAAAAATAATTGAATATAAAACATCCAGGTGTAGTAGGTGTAACATTTTTGTCCATTTCTTCAGTGCTTTTGCCACGTGCAGGGGTGCAGTGAGCATCCTGCAGCTCGGATTTTGCTTTTTCTAACCAAAAAAGCACCAGGAACAAAGCACAGGTCAGASCCCACAGGCGCTGACTGAACGTGGTTAAATCTGCTGCTGCCGCTTTTGGGAATTGCAAAAGTCAGGTTTTCTGATGAAATCTGAGGTGCTCGCAGAGTACGTTTCAGAGAATGGGACTTCTGAAAGTTCCTGTGCTGAAGGAAGTGCCCTGYCAGTAATACACGTTATGCAAAATAATACTCTCCCTCTTCAGGACAAAGTACTTGTGATTATTAGAGATGAGTCCTGGATCTAAGGACTGACATGGGGCTCTTTGTCCTCTGATACTTGTTGAGACTAAGTTAAATTCTCATTTAACAGAATTTAGGCCAAGTGCTGCTTGTCTCACCTGTGTAAAGTGACTTAATTTAGAAGATGAAAGAGAATCTGGAACTATCTAGTGCAAAACCCSCAAACTTCTGTGCCTCTCAAACTGCCAGCATTGAGTCTCTTAGGAGATACTGATTGTTTCTCTGCATTTTGGTGCCTCAGTGTGAAAACAATTTTGGTTTAAGCCATGTCCTGAATAAAATATGTCCAGAATAAGCAGGAAGTTTGTGGACAGGAGGGGGAATGTGAGGAAGTGGGGGTCTGAAGCAGATGTGGCAGTGAAAAAATGGGAATTTGGAATTTAGGAACAATTAAAGGTGGGCTCCTTCCTCCATTTGTAGGGATTCAGAATGAGTGCAGTCACCCAGATTCCAAATCCATGGGGAAAGACATTTCTGCTAGGAAAAAAACTGGTACAAGAGTAGAACATAGATATGTATTTCCTTGTTCTTAAAAAAATAAAAACCAAAAACAATCTATTTCCAAATCAGTCGTAAGCTGTATCTTCTGAGTTTTTTTTTCTTATTAATGCAAGGCTAAAATGCTATCAACCACAATTACTTCTGGTATTTATTATCATGTGAAAACTTTCATTTCAACAGCAAAAAAAGGGATTCTAATCTAAGCCAGTGACCCAAGCTAGTGACTGTGCAGGCATAAAAAGCAATTTATTAGAGTCACAGCGTCAAAAAGGGAGTCTGTTGCTCTCATGGAAAGTGGCATTGAAAGGAAATAACAAAGTAGCAATGATTTATGGGTGTGTAGCGAGGTTTTAAGTGATGGTCAGACGCTTGAGGACCATTTCTGCTGGACTCCTTTGTGCTGCTGCCTCAGACCACTCAGCTTTCTGATGTGCTTTTTGTATAAAATCACGCTTTGCATGCAGCCTGCCATGTGGTAGTTTAAAAAAGCCTCTGGASCTCTCTGCAGCTGGACCAGATGAAGAGAAAATGCCCATTTTCAGCAGGAAAAATTAGTCAAATATGAGCTGAAACAGAGCAAAATTGCCAAATATCAGCGGGGTTTGGTACTGCACTACTTGCTGTATGTCAAAATGCTTTTATGTACAATCCATCCTCCTCAGCTATGAACAATTACCCCATTTTTCCTCTTTCACCTTTGAGTGGTCTCTCAAATTCCTTGACTGCTGCTGGTGGTGTAGTTTTTGCAGGCTGAATGCTGTTGACCAAAAGAACCCATTTTCTCCATCCTCCTTCTCCTGTCGCTGTGTCCCCAAAGCTCTGTGTCCTCGGGCTGCCTCTCCCTCTGATGGCTTCTGACCTCCACAAAGAGCAGGTCAGGCAGCATCATTTATCTCTCCTTGTGCCAAGCCACAATCTCGTTGTGTGATTATCAAATGGAGGAATTCTTGTCAAGTTGGAGAAATTAATTTTTTGGGGGTTTCATAGTTCTGCAGCATCCAGGGCTTTGGTTGGGACTCCCAATTACCTCAGTGTTTTTTGTTTTTTTTWCTCAAKATTTGGAGCCAGGAGGGGATCCATTGAGCTTCTTGTGGGGGGAAAAGTCAATAAATGTTTCAAACTATTCCAGGTATGAGTGTCTGAGAAATTAYGTGCATTAAACTCAATGTTTGCCTGTTAAAATAGGAGTTTCAGGTGCCCTGGGTGTTCTCAGTTTTTTAGAAAGTTTCTGTCCCACCTTCACAGCACCCTGCATTGTTTCTTAATGGATAAAAAGCCAGGAGGTTTCAGAGTACTCTGGAGTTGAGATTTTTGGTTCTTGTTCTGCATTTTTAGGTGGGAAGGGGAAAAATGGGGAAAAATGCAGCAAACCATCCAGTGACTGCAATGTCTGCTTTGGTCCCTGGAGCACCTTAAAAAGGGGCATAAAATTATTGTCTAAACCTCAGTGGTGGGAATATGAATTCTTTTTCTCCATTTCTAGAAATAAAGGTAATGTGTGATCTTGTAACACTTGAGCCGGGTGAGAGCACCTTTTCCACTGAGCCTCAGATAATTACATTGCAGACAAACATTAATTTTTRTTACTTAGAATGCAAAAACTTGCATTCTCAGTAACCAGCTGGCATGGATAGCAAAAAAGCAGGTGGGAGATGCTTCTCCATGATTAGCACTGTTCTTCCAGTTTGCAGTAAGACACAATTCTATCTCTGCTCTGAATCTGCTGACCTTTCTGAAGGGAAAAACTGCCCATTGGGGTTCAAAATTCTGGMGTAAATGGTGCAAAAGTAGTGAAAGCACATAAATAGGAAACAAAAATACATCTCTGAAAGCTTCTGAAAACTGGAAGGTGGTTTTGGGGTTGTTTTTTTTTTGTTTTTTTTGCTTGTTGGTTTTAGGTTTTGTTTTGTCTGTTTTGTGTGTTTTATTTATTGTTTTGTTTAGTCTTTCAATAATTTGTGTGTGGGGGGGGTGTTTGTTTTTTGTTGGTGTGAGGGGTGTTTGGGATTGGGTTTTGATTTGGTTTGTTGCTTTTATTTATTATTACTATTACCRTTACTATTTATTACTRTTACCATTATTTTTATTATTTTGGCTGTCWTTTTCTAATAATGCAGTATTTCTTGGGAAAATGTTCTCCAGATTGGATGGCACTGGACTTTCATGCATATTTTTATGTCTTGAAGCTGCTGGATGTAAGCTTGTGTTGCTTGTGTTGCACTTCTAGAAACTAACAGTTTATTATAAAAAATAAACTCATGGGAAGGTGGATCAAGAAAGGTAAAGGGGTTTCCGAGTTTGAAACCATGACTGAGAGGTGGAATAAGTGCTATTCTTAGCAGACAAAAAAAAAAGGAAAAGGCAGCAATTCACACGTGACCTCTCCATGAGAGTTTGTTCAACAGTTGCAACCCCCTGCTTGAAGTGTAAATATCATTTTGTCTCCAGCAAATCTCAGTGTTTCACAGCTTCATCAGAAAGCACCACTGCTTTAAAAAGGGTCTACTGTGATGATTTAATTCATCATCCTGATGATGCTTCATGGGTCTGAGAATCGAGGCCAATTCAGGCACAGTCAGAGTGCAACAAGGATTCCAGCTGTATTCCAGTTCTGCAGGTGGCTTTGTCTTTAATTCCTTTTCAGGGCAGTGATGCTGGTTTTTAACATCCCATTTGAGTGCAATTCGATGGGAGTGGCACTGCCCTGCTCACTGGCATTTGTTGAGCCTTGTGGGTTTTAATTTTTGATACAGAAGTCAGAAATTACTTAAATAGGAATATGAGCAGAAGATAGGAAAGACAGGRTATAAATTCCTTGCAGCATGTAAAGAAATGTTTGTTGAACAGCAGTAGGTACATAATGTTGGCAAAAATCAGCAGCTGAGTGAGCCCAAAAMCAGATTGTTTCTGAAACAGAAATTCCAGGTGCCTGGTGGCATTGGTTTGTGGGGCCAAGCCACTTTTCTAAAATATGGCATTTCTTTCACACAATGCCAAGATGAAACATCCTTCCAGGTAACCTTTTAATTACTCAAGTCCAGGAGAGCAGARTGGACTTGGGAAATATTTTAAAAAAACTAGGCAGGGGGCACAGGTGAGAGAGAGGCAAGGAAATCAGAGAATGTTGACTTTTAGCACTGCAGGCAGCAGACCAGGAGAGGAAAGGTTCAGTGTAAGTTATCCCTAACATTTTCTATAAATTATTATGGGGTGAAGGATGTCTTTTAAAGCACTACCCAGCTTCAACATGCCCTCAGATAATTTGCTGGAGTTTGTTGGCTGAGTTTATTCAAGTTCTGCTTGAGCCTATTTGTTGAATTGTCTTTTTTTTTTTTTTACACTTACCACATAAAGAAAACACCTGCAATACCTTTGCTTTTACTTTGATACCCATAAACCCATACTCATTTATATGTACACATATAAATAAAAACTAGCACCTGTAACAACAATCAAAAGAAAACAAAGCACCTAAATWCTAGCATCCATCATGCCAAATTCAGCCGCTTTTATCAGAATTTTCTGGCTTCTGGAATAAATACTGATATTCTGGCTTCCCCAGTTAAATATTGCTTGTCTTCATAAATACTTTCTAAACACATCTTCCTGGTTTTCTTCTTTATTTTCTGCTTTGCTGAGGCATTTTTGACAGATGTCCACAAGTTTCAGGTGAAAAACTTCTTGGCATAATACATGCATRTGGATAAATACTGACTTTGGAGGTTTGTGGCTGTGAAAATGTCAGCTTTGACTTCAGATTTGCTTAGGATCTCAGTGCTTCTCAAGACAACTAATTTTCAGTATTAAAGCATATATAATTTAAGTTTGTAATTGTATTGCTCTTCAGGCATATGCACTGATTTTGTGTGAAAGTGGTTCTTCTGAAATGGAAAAAATGCGTGGTAACTTCAACTTTCCCTTACAAAAAAAAAAAAAAAAAAAAAAAAAAAAAAAGAAAAAAGTAGAAAGGGATTCTGTGAATCTGCCCTGCCAAACTGGGATATCAATGCAGCGCTGCAGGCAGAACATTTGAATTAACATTGCAGAGACACAGCCAGATTATTTCCCGTGTGCTTTAAAGCTTTGCATTTAGTTGYATCCTCTGATGCTCCCGCAAATGCTCCAAACTCATCAAGTGGCTGATGGATGTGTTTGCAAAGGCTTGGATGGTCACTTTATACCAAATGATAAACCCACTCTTGTACTTAATGAGGTCAGTGAAGCAATCAGAGAAGAAATACATAATTCTGCAGCGTGGCTCTGTAAGCACCACACTTCTTAGGCTTTTTGAGTTTAATGAAGCAGCCACTCAGCAGCTGAATGTTCTTGTTAAACAGTCTCGGCATGGATTTTAAAACTAAAATATTGCCGAACACCACGGCGTCCTTGGAGAGTCCGAGGCTCTTCTTCTCTTGAAATATCTGCGTCTTTTATGTGTTAATGGTTTTGACATCAGCCATTGGCTTCATTTTTGTTGTAAATGAGGCCCTGGGTCCGATCCCTTTCCCTGCTCTCGGAACGCTCCATCCCCTGTGAGCCTCCAGCCCTGTCCCCGGGGTGTGCACGGTCTGAAAATAAYCGAAGTAATCCCACAAAACAAACGTTTGGCCAAAGCTTTTTTCCTATTTTAGGCTCCTTTCTAAGAATATCAGTTCCTGTGTGAAAACTCGTGCGGTTCAAGTGGCCCAGCATCCACATCAGCCCTGACGTGCTGGAGAATTTGGCTGCCAAAATCATCCCTTCATGGGACTCCCGGGGGTTAGGGCGTCTTTTGCTCAAATCTGACGAGGTGGAATCTCAAGGTTTCTTCAAAACTCTTGGAGAAACACACCTGTTTTAAAGGGTTTATTAATGTTCAGTTGTTGAAGGTTCCTCTCAGCTACACAACCGTGATGTGTGATGGCAAAAGGTTTTTTGTGAGGGCGAAACGCCCGATTTTGACGTGGGAATGTCATCATCGCAACCTGCAGTRTTTACTGCAGCCAAGTATCCCGAAGCAGGCTAGGAGGTTTCCCCCCGCTTTTGCAGAGGGATTAATCCACCCTGTGAGTGTGCTTTTGGTGCCTGACCCGAGGGGATGAGGGAGGGGGACACAGCCTGGTGGAACCAGCTGTCCCGTCCGCGACAAAACACACCCAGAAGTCGGGATTTTGCACTCCCACGCTCCTTGTCCCCAGCACAGCCCTTCCTCCCCCTTTCTGTGGTTGAAAGCACCTCGCAAAACACACTTCCAGCCGTGCGAGAAGGAGCAAAGCCGGGAAGAAAGATTCGGGCGTGCTCTGGTTTCTGACTCACCTTGCTGCATAAATTATCGCTGCGAGCCTGCTGTGATTGAGAGGGTTTGTGTGCATAAAACCCCGCACAGGATTAATTGCCAGGTCTGTGCTCCGCTGTGGGCTGCTGATAGAAGACATTAAGCAGCAGTGAAGTGCTTTCAGAGAGGATTTTGAGCCGATCAGCCCGTTTTCTCCTCCAGTACATAACTTACCCCATGGGCGGGCAGCGGCTGCCTTCGAATTTGAAAGCGCACGGGGTGAGGATTTCGTATTCCTTTGAAACATTTGGAGCGGGGGTGACCAGAGGTTCAGCCTTTCCATTTATCACTCACAACTTCAGGAGCCTGCAGAGCAAAAAACAAGCAGGGTTGCTGCTTCTGGGATGCGCAGACCAGATTTTCCACGACACAAAATGTCGTTTACATAAACCCCCTCTCTCCGCTGAGTGGGCTTGGGAAGCGCGGGGTGGGCAGCGAGATCGCTTCTCCTCACTCGCGGTGTTGGTCAGACAGGGACAGATGTGCCCCACAGCGCCCGCCTGTGCTCCGTCCCGCCTGGATGGGGTCCCGCTGCCCAGCGCCATGAGGACGAGCCGCTSCAGCCACCTGCCCGGGGTCCCTCCGGAGCGCCCGCCGGCCCCCGACGCCAAGAGCCCGCCCGGGGGCAGCGGGGGCCCGGCCGCCGGCTGTCCCCAGTATGTCATGCAGGTGTCCTCCAAGGACGGGCAGCTGCTCTCGTCCGTCGTGCGGAGCCTGGCGGCGCAGAGGTACGTGGGGACAGCGCGGGGGACGGGTCCCCTCCCGCCCGGTGCCCTTGCGGTCACACTGCCACCCCAGTGCCACAGTGGTCCTTCTACAATGCACATTTCCTAAACCCCTCTCCAGCCGGCTGAGCGGACAAAAAGCTGTTTCCAGCTGTTGCAGCCTCACTCGTTGTCCTAAGGCTTGCCCAGMTCCTTCAGCTGCTGGTTCAGGAGGGTAGATTAGTGGGGAAATATATGATTAATCTATACATTCAGAGCATAGCTCAGACTGGCTTTGCTTGCATTAGARGCAAGAAGGAGCATGGTTAAGGGTCTGGCCTTATCCAGGCTTGATGATTGGGCCAAAATTAACTTTGTCTCTGCTGGCGGTGAGCTGAAAAACCTTCACGGATTCTCAAAGCAGTGCAGACAGAACGCAGCAGCCGTGCAGGAGAGAWGTGTTTGGAAAAGTCCTTTTCAGCACTTTTTTTATCGCTACTCGACCTCCCTGTGGAGTGTTGTCCCAAAGAGAGGTAACTTTGTGTCCCAAAGAGTCGTTTCTTTCATTTAACTCAAATTTTAACTCAGATAACATATTTTAACTCAGAATTGTGTTTCCACACAGCGCCGATGAATCGTGTGGTGGTGGTTAAACCCCTCCTTCAGCATTCACAACACCCCAAAGAGAGGGGAAGGGCATGTGCCTTACCAAAGCTGTGTCCCTGCCTTCCCAGAACTGCAGGACACSGGGCTGCTCTTCCAGCCTGTGCTGCTGGTCAGTAAAAACAATGTTTAGGTCGGAGGATCACCACTACAACAAGAAGTGCCAGGCTGAGACAGGTTTAAATCTTTCCTTGATGCACTTCGGGCTGCACTGCTGCTCCGGGAAATGCAAAAGTGCAGAAGCACTTGGTCTTCTAACACTGTGAGGTTTTTTTAGTCCACACTCTCCCCCATGACAGAAGAGATATTTTAAACAAAAATTCCAAAACGCCCCGAACCATTAGCCCGRCAGCTCGGCTTACTGATCACAAAATTCTCTTAAACCGGGAATGCTCCCCACRCCGTTAATTCGCGAGGAGGAAAAGGCGATATCGCGGCACTGACGGGTGGTTTTCTCTCCTCCTCCCCCTGCAGTAGCCCCTTCAATGACCGTCCCATCTGTCGGATCTGCCATGAGGGCAGCAGCCACGAGGAGCTGCTGTCGCCCTGCGAATGCACGGGGACCCTGGGCACCATTCACCGCAGCTGCCTGGAGCACTGGCTGTCGTCCTCCAACACCAGCTACTGTGAGCTCTGCCACTTYAGGTTCGCAGTGGAGCGCAAGCCCAGGCCACTGGTGGAGGTCAGTACGGCCCTGAAATCTCGGTTTTTACAGCAAAAATCACTCCTGGTTTAATGCAGGCGTTGCAAAGCCTGGGCGGCTCCGCTGGAGTTTTGGGGCTGGGCGGTAGGAGGGCAGGAACTCAGGGGAAATTTAAAAAAAGAACAAAAACAAAAACAAAAAAACAAAACAAAACAAAACAACAACAACAAAAAACCAAAAAAGCCAACTCTTCATTTTTGGACCAGATTGAAACAAGGGAAAAGAATGGGATAAACGGGTTTGCCTCACTGTAAAGCCAGGTGAAAATTTGGGGGTCAGAGTGTAAGCAGATTGCTGGAATTCCAGCCAGCTTGGCTGAGGATGGGAGAGAGGTGAGTAGCAGTTTCTGTGGAATGTGGGATAATGGCYGGTGCTCAGCATATTCAATATAGCYAGGAGGTTTTTTTAGTTCTTGCTTTAGAGAGAGTAGTAACAATCTTGGGAGCCTTAGGTACCCCATTTCCATGTCAAGCCCACAAGAAAGAATTGTTCCTGTTCAGTGTCTGGCATGTTTAGATTTTGTGAGTGGCCTTTTGGCCTCCTCTTGCCTGTGCACCACACTCAGCACTAAATTGGACAATTGTTTCTCCCTTATCAATGAAAATTCCGTTTTTGCCAATTACAGACAGTGGCTTCACAAAGTTTTCCGGGTTTTAAGGGCTTTTTTGTCCTCGGGACAAAACCTCACACAAGTTCACTCTCTTTACACTGTTAATGATCTTTCCCCCCCCTTATTTCATTTGTGACAAAGATAAAGAAAAATGAGGGGTGTTGTTGGAATTTGGAGTGAAATACAAACAACAAAAAATGAATGGAAATGCTTCACTGAGGACCCGTTGGTGACACAGACACTGACGTGCAGAGCTTGGGCTCAGGACCAAGTGTCTTTCCCATGAATTTTAATTGTTTTTGTAAACTGGTGGAAGGAGGTGGGAGGAGTATTAAAAATGGGGAGGGGAAAAGGAATATTTTGTTTTTATCCTGTTCAGAGGACACAGGACAGAACTGACTGCTGGGAAATGGGTCAGGGTGAGAGCAGCTCAAGACTACCAAAATTGCTCCATGTTGGATTGAGATGGGAATGCACATTTTGTGCCTAAGCCTAAATATAACTCCATTCTCCTCAGGATCCCCCCCAAAATTATGCAGATAAGGTATTTAGCACAAATCCTGCCCCAGAGCAAGCCTTGGCCAGCTGTGCCTGGCTGCCTCTGGGTTGCTGTTGGGTTCTCCTTGTCCCAAACTTTAGTGCAAAGGCAATGCCACTCTGAATCTGCCTTCTGAGAAGAAAGGTAAGTGATGCTGAGGCATCACAGTTTCATTTTAGGGCCCAGCTTGTTGAAGCTGTTCCCTTGTGACGACCATAGCTGCACAAATTGGAGTTGTCATAGTAGAAAACAGCAACAATGTTATTTAGGTTAATAATGGTAAACCTGCCATTTGTTTATCAGCTGAAGGCAAATGAAAACCCTGAGCAGCAATACTTTCAAGACACAGTTAAGTGTTTTTGTCATTACTACTCTGTTTTCTGCCTCCTCAACTACTTGAACCTACAGTATTTTAGTGTGGAAATGAACAATTGGGTGCAGTTGCAGGAACGGTCATTAAAACCCAGAAACCTTTGTGGTCTGATAGAAAGGAACATAGAAGGGAACTGAGGATAAACTTTTAAAGTTAAGAGAAGCAGAGACAAACAGTAACACACTGGGCCTGGGAGCAGATAATTAAGGTGTGTCCATTCTCCTTCGTTTCTTGACCCTTAAAAGGGCAAATTAAAAGGGCAAGGTGAAAGAGACATTTTTGTACCTGGCTGTCTCCAGCTGTGAAAACAATCCCYCTGAGATTATTTTTCCTTCCCCACTCACACAGGGAGAATTTGAAGCAGCCAGGTATATTTCCACTAGAAGTATGTCAGAGTTCAAGAGTTTAGTTTAAACCAATAAAGTTTAAACCAATAAACTCCTCAGGATGCATTTTTTAAAAATCTRTTTATTCCTGACGGTATGAAATCCAGAGACCAAATCAAAATATTCTTGCCAAGGGGCAAATGAAGCAGAAAAAGAATCAAACTTCTTGATTTCGGTCAAGAGGGACCGTTGTACTCATAAAGTGATTTACACAGCACAGGTTCTGAAAACCTATCCAGTAATTCTTCTACAGGCTCTGTCTCGTGCAGAGAATACATCTCATTAAGGCATCAGTAGCAGGCAGTGAAGAAATGCTTGAAGCAATCTGTCATCGTATTGATCTTTGGTCCGAGAGATCTTCCTCCAGGAAAAAAAAAAAAAAGAGCAAAAGGTATTTCTGAATGTTCCAAGATATATTATGCTCTTTCTTAAAGGAAAGAAATCAGCATGCTATTGTATTTTCTCTTCATTCCTTCACTGGATTGATGACTCCTTCCTAGTGGCTTGGACATGGGCATGTAAGAAATCTGTTTCAGTGGAAACAAACTGAGTTACTTCACTTGTTTTATCCAGAAATGTCATTTATGAATTTATTCCTGCTGTCAGCAGGAGAGGCTATGGCAACAGTGGGCTTGAGATGGAGTGAGTGGTGTGGTTGATGGTTCAGCCAAATTTCTTCCTGCCTGTGTCCATCATCGTGGGAGCAGCAGAGGASTTCATCACAGACAGCTGTGTCCTTCTCCCTTCATCAGTTCCCTCACAGGACCTGTGTTTCTGTCTGAAGGAAAATCTCCTCCCCAGAAATGTGAAATRTGCTGACTGTTTGATGCCCAAAACCCAACCAGAGAGGCAGGAAATGGGAGTACAGTCTTGTCGTGCTGATCCCTCCTCTTGGCATCAGATCTGTGAGGCTTCTCGGCTTGTTTCTTCTGTTTAACTCAAATTTTAACTCAGATAATGTGTTTTAACTCAGAATTGTGTTTCCACACAGCACCCATGAATCAGGCACTATGGTGGTGGTCAAGCCCCTCCTTCAGCATTCACAACATCTCAAAATTCAGTTTGAGGAGTCAGGGTCTGAACCCACCCTGTGCCAAAGCAAAGAGAAATCGGCGACACGGTGGCTGAGATGCACAGAGCTGACATTCCTCGTGACAAGCCAGGCCAGGGCCTCAAAACCAGCATAGGGAAATCAAAATGGAGTAAATTCTATTTCAAGCTTTTATGGACCTCCCAGCTTTATATAAGCTGCCTTTTTAATGCAGCCAACCCGCAGAAAGAAGCTCACCCCAGAAATGTGCAGTTTATTCAGCRTTTCAGCACGAAGATTAGTCAAGCTTTGTGTCAGCATTATGTATCATCTCCATCTCAATTTCCATAGTGCATGTGTGTTGCTCTCCCTTGGCTTAGTGCAGAAGCAGACACACACACACACAAAAAAGAAAAAATAACCGTGGCTGTTCAAATATATTTATGTGCAATAAAATGTTAGGAAACCACCAGCTACAACATAAAAATGGTATAAGAGTATTATGTGACAGTAAAAATCAGGCTTGTATTGCTTATAAGTTACTTACATGTTTTAAACCAACCAGGATTTGGTATTTGTTGGGGTTTTTTTTTGTTGTTTATTTATTTGTTTTTTTCTAATTATTTTTTTTGCAAACAAACAGAAAGCACTTAAAGCCCATAAGCAAAACAGCATGACTAAGAGAAAAAAATAGCCAAGATAATCACAGCATTATTGGGCAGAAATTAACTTTAGTTTTTCCCACTGTGTTGCTGTCTACAGAGCTTATATCAGCAAGGTAAAATAAGTTTTAAAACCCTTTAAAATAAACACCTATGCATGAAGTAGTTAAGATGAGCTTACATTATAAATTAAAACTTCCCAAAGCCTCACACTGAAATACGAATTTATTTCCTGTGCAAGACTTGGAGTCACGACGTTTTTATCTGTTGGGATTATTTTTACTTATTTTTCCTCTCCACCGTTCAGTGGAGCAAGTCATTAGCATTAAATTACTGTAATGAAGAGACACCAGATTTGCTTCAGGTAGTTTATAAAAGGATCATGCCTCAAGCCAGGAGGAAAATAAATGGTCCCTCAGCATAGTCACCAACCAGGAACACTTTAATAAATCAAAGTTTGGGGAAACTGCAGCTGTCCATGCATATAAGGACAGATATGGGAGCAGATAATTAAGGTGTGTCAGTTCTTCTTCCTTTCTTGGCCTAAAAAGGGCAAATTAAAAGGACAAGGTGATAGAGGTATTTTTGTACCTGGCTGTCTCCAGCTGTGAAAATAATGTGAAAATAATTCCCCTGAGACCCCTCACACAGGGAGAACTTGAAGTAGTCATTTATATTTCCAGTAAAAAGATGTCTGAGTTAAAGAAAGTATTAAAAAAAAAAAAAAAAAAAAGTATTAAACACCTTGACATAGTTTTAAACCCATTAAACTCTCCAAGATTCATTTTTTGGGGTCTGTTTATTCCTAACGGAGTGAAATCCAGGGACCAAACCACAATGTTCTTTCTCCTTTAAAGAGCAATTAAGTAGTTGTTTTATGTTCCTTGCAACAAGGATTTGCTACAATGAACAAATCTTCCTTATAGTACTGACAGCACGAACACAAACAAGAGCAGCCCACTCACCATAAAAAAAAAAAATTACTCGCCAGTGAACAGACTGGTTTCTAACCATCACATCTGTAACTGCTCATTCCTAAATTTATAACAATAAAGAGCATAAAAAAGGAGAAACAATTGAACAACCAGAGATGTTCTTCTTCCAGAATAAGCAAGGTGGGGGGAAGATGCTGGGAATTTTCAAAGGCACTGCTTTATTTTTGGTTTTGGAGATGGGCTTGGTGACTTTTCTGTGGACATCATGATTCTGTCAAACAGTTCTAAACTGCCCAGTTGTCATCTACCTCTGTCCTTCCTGCTGCTAGCATTTCCTACTACCAATAGGAAAAAAATATTCCTAGGAAAACAGAAGTGCAAAGATGAAAAGTGTTATTGCATCTGTTTTTTTGTAGGCCTATCAAGCATTTATTACCTGTCATGTCCCATATATTTGAGCCTGTAGATCAGGATGTTTGCAGTGTGCTGAAATACCTGCTGCCAGGAGCAAATCTGCTTTGCTTTGGTTTTAAAATGCAAAATGAGATTTCTGTTGATTTTCTTGAACACATTCATTTGTCTGCTTAACTGGGAATAAAATCGCACAAAACAGAATGAGAGCATTGAAAAAAAAAACAGAAAGAAAGAAACACAGCTTTTCCCATAGCTCCACAAAACCTGGTTATTTTCTTGACATCCTGAAACCTTCTAACTAACACAAGAACTAGAAATTAAAGAGAGGAATAGAGAATAGCAGTGAGCCAGACKGATGTTAAAAAAATACAGTGTTGTATAATTGGACCTGCATGAAATTTCACAGATTTTTTACAGCGCAATTTAGCAAGCTCTGCTCTTTGTTTTTAYTACCTGAGAATTCCTAAACCTTTTTCTAGAAGCTGAGTGTGAGTGATCCAGAAATTGGACACCACATCTGTGGGCCACAGGGTTATTGATGCTTAGTGCTTTGTGTATCATCTCAGGATGGTTTGGGCTGGAAGTGACCATAAAGAACATCCCATCCCACCTCTGCCATGGGCAGGGATACCTTCCACTGTCCCAGGGTCTCCGAGCCCCAATGTCCAATCTGGCCTTGGATACTTCCAAATGTCCATCCATCATATCCATCTCTCCCCAGTTTAGAGAGGAGGATTTTCTGGAAGACCCTGCCAGAGCTTGTGCAGATGTCCAGGTAAATGACACCCATGGACCTTCCCTTGACCACTGGTGTGGTCACCCCATCAGAGAAGGCCACTGGGCTGGTCAGACAGGACTTAMCCCCGGTGAGGCTGTGTTGGCTGTCCCAAATCAACGTCCCAAATCACCTCCCTGTGCTCCCTGAGCTCCAGCAGAGCTTCCAGAGGGTGTGTCCCCTGTTCTCCCCTGGCACAGAGGTGACAGGTCCGTGTTCCCACGTACTTTCTTCCCACCCTGTTGGAAGGTGGGTGCGGTATTTCCCTTTCCCACTCACCTGGGGCCTCGCCTGCCTGCCAGAGCTGGGTTTGGGAGCCCCATCAGCCAATTCCCCCTGAACTCTGGGGTCCATCCCAGCAGCTCCACAGACCGGAGCTGTTCAGGCTCCTCAGSTGGTCCWGAGATGGATCTTTCCTYTCCATGGGAGAGCCTTTGCTCCCCCAGTRTCCATCCTGCTGTCCATCCATYGGTGGGGCTGGGAGGGGAGATTGCCATGGAGACTGAGRCAAAAAATCTGTGGGGTACCTCAGCCTCATCCCATCCCCTGTCAGTTCAGCAGAGCTGTTTGTGGTTGGAAAACGCCTTCTTTGACCTTTCTTTTCTGATTCATGAACCTCTGGAATGCCCTGTAATTTTTTCTCCCTTCCCAGGTTCAGTTCCAGCTTCACCTTGGCCTTCCTGACCCCA